>NC_069505.1:142392337-142439837 GCF_027579735.1 Bombina bombina | reverse complement strand
AAAATCAAATAACACACAGAACAACTCCCATAAGGAATTAAGTTTTTTTTCTCCATGATCAGCCATTTAAAACATACAGCATCTTAATTGAATAAACTTTTAATCCTTGTTATAATATTAAAATAATGTAAATACAATTTTAATTTAAGTTGCCTGTAAAACAAAATAATAATAAATATGATTTTCGTTTACTTAATTTAATATTTCTTTATTTGCACCGTTTTTAAATTTCTTTTTTGTTCTGTTTTTTTTTGGGGGGGGGGGGGTTTGGCAAAAAAACCTTTTTCAATATATTTGGCACAATGGCCTGGTTGTATGCATTATTTTCTAATTATATTTGGTTAAAAAAAAAGAATTCCAAGTAAAGTTTCTTTATCTTATGTTAAATACAGTGATTTAGTTATATAACTAATTTAGGTATTAATATTTACCCTTATATTAGAATCGTATAAAAAAAAGTATTTGCTGATATTAAAGCAATACAAAATATTAATTAAAAACAAAACATTTCCAACGTAAATCCTGCTTTCTAATTATAATTGTTACATTGTATATTCTAAATAAATGACCATAATAATGTTATTGGATGTGAACAAGGCATTTGCTGAGTATAAAGAAGGATCTCAGATCTGTTTCATGTTCTTAAACTTGCTACCAAATATGATCCCAAATTTAATTGTACTCCTATGCAAGGTTAATAGCACACAGAGGTGTATCAGTCTGGGAGGGCTGTAATGTGTTCATTTTAAAGTCTCAGTGTTTTCAGTAACTGATAAATGAAATATTACCAGGACATGAAATACTTAGCAGTTGTAGGCACATATAGAATACCAGTGCCCAGTATCATTATAGGTCACATGCCTGTAACAGTATATCTACAAGGTCCTCATAAAATAATGATAAATATTATTAATATACAGGATAGATAGACAGACAGATATAAATATAGATGATAGATAGATGTATATATAGATATACATACTGGATAGATAGATGATAGATAGATAGATAGATAGATAGATAGATGATAGAAAGTATTGTATTTTTTTCCAATCATTAATTTTTGATATACAGTATGTAGAATTCATGATGTAGAGCCAGATTATAATACTACTGAGACCTGAAAATAAAACACATTTTATAAACTGCACACTACATTTAATAAGTGAGAAGCAAAAATGTAACTTTTGCTGTCACTGTAATGAACAATCTAATAGAAAATTACTGTTCTTTGACTGCTTAAAGGGACATCCCAGCCCACATTGAAATGCACATTAATGCATGTCTGTTTTGAAAAGAAGCAATTTTGCAATATATTGGTAGTAGCAAAATTACTTCTGATAAAAGTTATTACTTTGTTTCAGTGATAGCTTATACTGTGCATCTGCACTTCATGCATATGTCATTGTTTCCTGCACTAGCACTTTACATAGTATGTGCACTGTCTGGTATGTATAATTAAAACTGTAAGTGTAAACTATTGGAAACCAATACAGAACAATGCCAGCTATCTGAATAGATACACTGTATACAATGCTGGTGAATGCAGCATACATGAATATGTTTTCGGCACATGCAAAATAAAAGCTCTAACTAAAAACAGATATCTTTTAGTAGAAGTATTTTCTAATAACAAGTATACAATATTACAAAATTATTCTGTTCAAAATAGAAATGCACTGAAGTGTATTTCAGTTGTGGTTGGAATGACCCTTTAACATTTCAGCATCAATGTCATATATCTAAATCAGTATATATTTAAAGGGATACTAAACCCAATTTTTCTTTCTTTCATGATTCAGATAGAGCATGAAATTTTAATCAACTTTCTAATTTACTCCTATTATCAAATTTTCCTGGTTCTCTTCCTTATCTTTATTTGAAAAAAGCTGGAATCTAAGCTAAGCTTGCTGATTGGTTGCTAAATGTACCCACTAATAAGTAAGCGCTATCCAGGGTTCTGACCAAAAATGGGCCGTCTCCTTAGCTTAGATTCCTGCCTTTTCAAAATAAAGATAGCAAGAGAATGAAAAAAATTATAATAAGAGTAAATTAGAAAGTTGCTTAAAATTGCATGCTCTATCTGAATCATGAGATAGGTAAATAAAATTTGGGTTTAGTGTCCCTTTAATAAATATATATATATATATATATATATATATATATATATATATATATATATATATATATATATATAATGGACTTTTGCACACACACTCACATATTTATATATATACTGTATATATATATACTGTATATATACACACACATGATGATATATAGGTATAGATATTCATAGGAATATCTATTCAAAAATACTTATAACATATTCCTCTATGTGCAGAACACTACTAGAATGTGAAAGTTACAGTAAATACTCAGTATAACACTTTATCAACCCTTTCGCTATTAAGACTTTTTTCACGCCAGTGCTGAGACAATTTTGAGCTACCTAGATTTAAACCCTATTGTAGGTCAAATCTCAGTGATTGACTCACACAAATTATGTATAGTTTTTTTCAGCAGGCCCAGCAGATTCACAATATACTATTATTACATTTATAGTTCATGGCATATGAGATAGTTTAATTTTTTTTTCCTTAGATTTTAGTAAATAATATAGAAAATGGTCAAGTGATCACTGCTGTTACTGTGATCCCCATACTAAATTGTCATCATAGGTAGCCACATGTGAAATAGGGGCCTATACAGGCCTTTGGTGGTTATTATATAGATTAGAGAGGCCACATTGTTCAGAACAGGAATAAAAGGACTTCTGACTGAAGAGGCCAAGGAGGACAGATGGAAATATGAACCAGCTCTGCATACCAAATCCTGTGAGGCCAAGCTGGGGCAATCAGGATTACTGAAGATTTCTCTAGGCTTATCTTGGAAATCACTCTGGGTAGAAGTAGCAGAGGATGGAACAGATAAGCAAGCTGAAATGACCAAGGAACTACTAGAGCATCCACTAACTCTGCTTGAGGTTCACTGGACCTCGCAAAGTACCTGGGAAGTTTGCTGTTCAAATGAGAGGCCATCAGATCTATCTCTGGGAGCCCCCAAATATCCACAATCTGATTGAACAGATCCTGGGAAAGAGACCACTCCCTTAGATGTAGAGATTGATCATGAGAAAATCCACTTCCCAGTTGTTCACCCCTGGAATAGGAATCACAGAAACTAGACAAGAATTGATATATGCCCATGAGAGAATTTGAGATACATCCCTCATGGCTTGGGAACTGTGAGTTACCTACCCCCTGATGATTGACATAAGCCACTGCTGTGACATTGCCTGACTGAAAACAGAGATGTGATTCTTCTTTCACAGAGTTCTAGAAAATTTATAGTTACTTCACCTGCCGAGGATCCAAAACTCCAGTGGATACAAAGTAAAGAATGAGGTATGTGTGAGGTGGGAGGGTTTTTATAGGGCTCCAAGGGTTTTGGGAATCTTTGCCTCTTCCTAGTGAGTAATGGATCATGGACTCTCACCACCTGTATGAAAAAAATAAACTTTATTAGGGGTCTCTACACATACCAGATTTAAATGATCATATAATAAACCATTCACAAGCAAATTTCCATGTGTTTTTTCCACTTTATTTTTAAAATATTATTTGTGTGGTACTGCTCCAAATGAATTCTCTTTCAAATGAGGGGTCTTGGAGGTTTGTGATCCCTTATGTGAATGTTGGGACCCCACTCTTTAAAATGAGGCATCTTATGATAATTTGCTGTGGTCATATGGATATAGCACATTTTTTTAGAATAGCTAGAACCCCCCAAAAAAGAACTTGTGATGTGAACTTCTATGGCAATCACCTGACTTTTGGATGGACATAAGACCACTCATTTGAAAGTAATTGATTGCTGCTTTTTAAATATGTGGTCTCATGACCCTCTATGTATTGGGTAAGAAACAGAGGGGATACCCCATCCCCTTAATTTTATTCAGTGTAAGCTGCTATGGCAGCTGAGATCAAGGGGTTTGAAGAACCTACCCCCTCCAGCTCCCTTGCAGCTACAGTGAGCTTCCTGGCTCTGCCCACTTTGTGATGTCACCATATGCATACATGGTGCCGTCACCGGCACTCCCATGTAGGCTGGGAATGCTGCCCACTAGGCCACCAATGTAGTGAGGAGAACAGTGTTTGATTGGTGACCCCCTCCATGACGAGAAGGGATCATCATGTGCCTACAGGTAATGATGTGCAAGACAAGAACGCCTCGTCAGAGGGGGCGGAGCCTATAGCTGTTGCGGTAGGACGTGTGTCTGAGGAGCTCCTGGTCTAAAATAGTAATTTTGAAGTTTATTCTCCAATTTAATTTGATTTTTCTTTTGAGAAATATCTGCTTTGAAACCTTGTGACATCCAAGAAGAGACTAGAGACATCTGACATGTAACGGACCTACCTATGTTCCTCAGCTGGCTACAATACGATTGACCACGAGGCTGTGAGGCCTTTCTGGATTAACTGTTGGTGTCGTCAAAGCTGCCGCGTTTATACCCCCCCCCCAGGACCCTGGGTTATCGCACCAGTTCCTTAGCAACTGGCCAGTTCTATAGTTAATCTTTATCACCACTAATCTATTTCCAACATGGCAACCGCATTTCAAAACACCTTGATGGAAGTTGAAGCCCTTCTAATCTCACACTTTGAGAAAATTGCTACAGCATGAGACACTGAAATTAAGAGCCTACGCACTATTGCAAGAGCTTATTCCACTCCAGCAAGTAACGCTAACGAGTCTCGGTTCTCTGGAAAAGAGCAGCGCAACTCGCCAAAACTTCTGGTGTCACCAGCAATGTCACTTACTGGTACAACCACTAGCTCAATACATGCAAATGAAGCTTTAGATGAACCTGAGTTCCATGGATATGACATTGTTAAACAAGCTTCCTTTGCTGGCAACGGCAGCTATGGGGAGTGGGGAAAAGGGACACAGACAGCTACCCCGCTTGACCCTATAACAGATCATCACTTTTTACCTGGCTTCTGCAGTGGTAGCGGCAACCTTATCCCCGACTCAGACGTTGCGATGAGACCGCAGGGTGCCCAGGCAGCTATTCTGACAACCTGCTATATCTACGCTGAACGCAGCGTGATGAACGACTTAGAGACATCAGCCATGGCCGTGGAGGGGGATCTCATATCGGAAGGTATGTCTCGAGCCTATACAGGGTCACCAATTAAAATATTCCAGGCTGGGAGTCCAGCTAAGCTAGAGCAGTCACAGTTGGGCCCTATAGATCATCACCCTCACCAAAGCCCGTACACAGAGTTAGCCTGGCTACTGCCAGCTGAACGTCCGGCTCCATGCTACGCTGCAAACTTCCTCCCCAGTAAGGCTTAATCCAAATCTCATCGAGCCATAAACTTACCTCACTTTGCCCTCCATGTGTCCCGGGCTGGAATTGGTTAGTGAGGGGTGCCACCCCATACACATTCGCCCGGATCTTCGAAGTTGACATGGAATCTCCCTAATGTACCGAACTGAACTTACTATCCGTCAGACAGTATGTGAGCAGTGATGAGTTTGCTAGAATCTCCATCGGTTAGTGACATGCAGAGACATTCTGGAAACCTTGATACTGTGCAGTCTCTAAACACGGTTTTAAGTCTGGACTCCTAGGAGAACTATTTGCTTGGAAGTCCCGCAGAACCCATAACGCTTCTTTCCAACTCATATGGGGCATAACATGGGACTAACAGTTTGAAACAGGAGTATTCTTACATACTGGCGATCATATCTTCAGCTGGCTGTTTTTTTTTTCTCTCTTTACGCTTTTTTTTTCTCTCTCTTTTCCTACCTATTATATGTTTTAGTGTTCATGTCCTGTGGTACCCTGAGATGCTATGCAGATAGTTCTACTAGTACAACTGGTTCTGCACATATCACAGACTAGGTTACTAAATATCCACTCCTCTATACACAGCCCACAGTCTTAGTTCTATGTATTATAATATATGTTGGTATAGAATGTGCTTAGAGACTGTAATGCTACCTATCTACTCTACATATCATTTGTTTTATGCTTTTCTATAGGTCTATAAATTTATTAGCCAAGTACAATGCTTAGGTACCTTACCCGTATGGTACTTCTTTTTTGGGCTTACTCATGCGACAATAAGGGAAAATGGTAACGCCCTAACTAATATTACTTAGCTTAATTGTACATAGCCTGATCTTATTTGGTTTAATCCCGTGTGTGTGCTTCCCTAGGTTTACCACTTGCTTGTTATAAAATGTATAGAACCATTGTCTTATTTAAATTGTGGGGTTCCAAAATGCCTTCAATGATTCTGGAGAAAGAGGGGAAGCCCATATATGGTCTGAGTGGGCTGGCTTCGTAGTAGAGAGATATCATAATGAGGTTAATGCTAGCTGCTCACTCATAATAGTAATTTCTCTGGCTATTGCCTATATCCTGTTTAGTCCGGCCCCCCATCTGACATCTGGTCCCTCTTTTCCACCCTACATAGTATTAACCAAGGAACAGTGTACACTCATCAGGACCCCTCAACTTAGGGCAATGACTGGTCTTAGCCTATATATTCTCCAATACCCTGTGTAATAATTGCGTACTCCCATGGGGGGGCTTCTCCACTTACTATTTGACAGAGCAAAATATGGAGCATTCGGTTGGTTGTTTATTTTTGTTTTTTTTTTAGTTGTGTTTACTTCATTTCTTTGGCCCAAAAGTGGCCGTAACTACCACTAGAGTCCCCTTATTGAGCTAAAGCAGTTATCATAGGTCCAAAAGTGACCTTTTATGGTTTTGGGGACACCCATGTATAAATCTATAAAATGAGGTTCATTACTGGAGTTCAGTAGCTGGGTGTGAGTTTATGTCAGGTGGTTATTTACTTATCTTTGAATTCTACTGTTTGACACAATTGTACCATATCACTTGTTTGATGTCCCTGCTATTGGATGTATATATCAAGTTGTATTTTTGAATGACCTCAATAAAAAATTTAAAATAAAAAAAATAAAAAAAGAACGCCTCGTCATGTACATCGAAGGGGTTAAATATCAATATAGCATAAATATGATCGTTCATGTTTTCATCTACTTGACTGCAAGCAGTAACTAACTTTATTCGTAGTGATCATAATAATCCTCAGGGTAGTCCGGTATATATATTTAATACATGTAAATTACACGGTTACTCTATAAATGATATTGGTCCAGATTCTACCTAGTGAATAATCAATACACCAGCAAGGTTCTCTACGGGTATAGCACTGCTACCACTAATGCAGAACAGCATGACATCCTAACTACAGTATACCAATCAAGAGGAAAAGGGGGAAAATCCAAAATAAAATCGAATTGAACGTCCCAACTCAACAATAACACTTGCTATGCAAAAGTGCTATAATACAGGAATGCTAGGAGTGAAAAGGGCACAGAAATGTCCCAGATCCATGCAGCTCTTAAATGATATAGGCAGATATAGAGAGACAAAAGTCACTGATGATAACATATAAGCTAAAACGGTATAAACCTCACCTCCTCCTTACGAAGTTCCGTATACTCACGGGTCTAGGTAAAGTTCTGGGAGGGAATATTCATCCATTCGTTATCTGAGCAAAGCTGACTACAGCACACACCTTATTAATCATTAGGGCAGGCTTTATTGGCTTTTACAGCTACTGGTTAGGAATACCATGCTAATTGCATCCTTCTTCCTAGAAAGCTCACTATTGCCAATCGGACCTAAGAACTGTTGTGTTTCAACTTCATTCCCAGTACTGTACGATTGATACAAATCTATCCTCCTCGTAGTTGCAACACTAATTTGGCAACATTGCCAAGATACTAGATTAAACACTGCCTATATCGTAATTGCAACTCTGAGAGATTTGATTCATATACTCAGTTTCAGTAATAGCTTTACAGCAGTGTGGCTGATATTTATTCCATTATATAGATTTATGGTCATGACACTTTTTTGTTTTTAAGACCCAATTTTAAATGTTGTTACTTAATAAAGAATATTATTTTATTTTAGTCTGTTAAATGTGGCTACACCAAGCACTATTTACACTACATTACATTTTCTCTCTCTCTATGTGGAATTAAGTGTGCCATATGTGTATTCTTGGTTCACAAACAGATGATCTCCTTTTCCTCTGTGAATGTATATGTTAAAGATATATATAGGCATTTGTACCAAGTTCAAACATAAAGTTGTAATGTGTACATGGCAGGTAAATGGAGGTCAGCTATGTGTTGGATGACAATATAACGAAGCATATAGGTAAAGTCCCAATAGACATCAAATGAGAGCAATGTCAAACACAGCCAGCCCAGTTCTGAGCTCCTACCTTGCGGCAAATTTGCGGGGTTAGAGATGATCGCCTTACTTGGTGTGCTAGACGGGCTTGTCTCCTCAGAGTCCGGATAGCCACCGGGGCCCCCAGGTATCACTCGTTTCCACCTCCAGGCTCCTTCCCTAGTGTGCCAATTAGGTAGGTTTCTTTGGCTGTCCTCTTGCTCAGTAGTCGGTCGGAACTGTTACAACCAGTCTGCTCCTCCTTCCCAATCCGCAACCATAGCCTCCACGCTCAAATCACCTGCTCACCTGACCACTGTTAAATCGCACAGGAAACTGCTACTGCTGCTCGGTAACATGTGAGAGACACCAAGTATGAGAGGAGATATTCCATATCAGATTACAAATAAAACTGGCAGTACTCCCAGACGTAATATAAAAGCGAAGCTTTATTTACTAATGATTAAAAAGTAAATTGGGTTGATCTGACATGTTTCGCACAAACGCCTTAATCATAAACATAACCTTGGGTTAAAACAGAATTCTATTTAAACGAAAGCCTTTACATACATAGGTTAATTACTTTAGTCACATGATAAGCTTCCTAAATCTTTCTAAATGAGATACATACTAACCAAATATACACAGTTTGATTAACATAAAGTATCCGTTTATGTGCAAAATATA
The DNA here is from genome assembly GCF_027579735.1 of Bombina bombina. Lineage (NCBI taxonomy): Eukaryota > Metazoa > Chordata > Amphibia > Anura > Bombinatoridae > Bombina > Bombina bombina. The sequence continues at coordinate 142,430,860 of NC_069505.1, read as the reverse complement.
CTATGCAAATCTATTGATTCTCTGTAGCAAACACACTTATATTATTATTATTATTATCAATAATTGTATACATATAAGGAAATTTTAAGAAATTTCAAAGGTGTTGCAAACAAAACATGAAAATGCTACAAACAATAAAGTAAGCATAAACATGGAACTATGATCACAAAGTGCATACACAAATAAACGGTATGCTCCTTAGTTATTATCAACTGTATCTTTGCCTGTACATTAGCCCAACTTTAATGATATCATATAACATACCCTATTAGTTTAAACCTACAATATATAACCTTAGCATAGGAATCTTGACAAAGCATACCAGCGAAACGTACGTCGGAACTGAACTGTTCAATATTGAGTTTTATCGCGTCTCTACACTAGCCAGGACACCTGGGGGCTTAGCGCTATTGTCTTGCTACTAAAAAGGTTTTGGTTTCGGCGGTCACACTCCTGCTGATCCATTTACCTCTTTGCAAGTTTGGCGATTTGAAGCATTTGCTACAGCATATCTGCTCTTGTACCCTTACATTGTGGTGTTATCAAGGCTTATGTGACGCTTTTATATATTTTAAAATAAATTTGTATCCAAGTTTTGCCTAGTGTACTGTTTTCCCATCAGTATAAAGTGGGAGTGTGCATATCCTTGAGCTTAGTGGAAAGCTCCAACAAATGTGAGTAGTCATTTGTTACAAAACAACTACTTCCTCAAAGTGCCATTACAGATTCACACTATGTTGCAATTTTCTGTTTCCTTTTTTATGGGATCTCACTGAGGAATGCTAACAAGCTGAAAAACTCATCCAAAGGACACAGACATATCCTTGATTCAGAACTTTATTTGGTTTTCCTTTTATGATTTTTGTTATCACATTTATTTCACAAGGTGAATATCCAAAATGACTCTCTCTTATGGAGTATTTTTACTATATTGCCTCCTCGAGAATAAACTTTTACCTTTTCAATTACCATCCATCTCATGGTGTTATTGAGACTATTATGTTGTGTGACAAAATGTTTGGCTAGTTCTGACGAGAGGTGGGATCTTCTTATATCAAACAAATGTTGCCTTATTCTCTCTCTCCCCTCTCGTGTAGTACAGCCAACATACTGTCTGTCATTACAGGTACACTAAATTAGGTAGACCACATTTTTACTCCTGCAATTGACATAATCTCTTATTGTATACCTCCTATCAATTGTCTTGTTCAAAAAAACAACACCTTTGTTAATAAAACTGCAAGGTATACAAGGTCCGTATCCACATCTGAACATGCCCTTAGATTCAAGCCATGATCCCTCGTTCTGGTTATTACATAGCTCACTTGGAGAAAATATATTTTCCAGGGTGACTCCGCTTCTATATGAAAAACGACAACCCTGTTTTATTACTGTCTGCAATTCGTCAATATATTTGTATATATACAGGGAGTGCAGAATTATTAGGCAAATGAGTATTTTGACCACATCATCCTCTTTATGCATGTTGTCTTACTCCAAACTGTATAGGCTTGAAAGCCTACTACCAATTAAGCATATTAGGTGATGTGCATCTCTGTAATGAGAAGGGGTGTGGTCTAATGACATCAACACCCTATATCAGGTGTGCATAATTATTAGGCAACTTCCTTTCCTTTGGCAAAATGGGTCAAAAGAAGGACTTGACAGGCTCAGAAAAGTCAAAAATAGTGAGATATCTTGCAGAGGGATGCAGCACTCTTAAAATTGCAAAGCTTCTGAAGCGTGATCATCGAACAATCAAGCGTTTCATTCAAAATAGTCAACAAGGTCGCAAGAAGCGTGTGGAAAAACCAAGGCGCAAAATAACTGCCCATGAACTGAGAAAAGTCAAGCGTGCAGCTGCCAAGATGCCACTTGCCACCAGTTTGGCCATATTTCAGAGCTGCAACATCACTGGAGTGCCCAAAAGCACAAGGTGTGCAATACTCAGAGACATGGCCAAGGTAAGAAAGGCTCAAAGACGACCACCACTGAACAAGACACACAAGCTGAAACGTCAAGACTGGGCCAAGAAATATCTCAAGACTGATTTTTCTAAGGTTTTATGGACTGATGAAATGAGAGTGAGTCTTGATGGGCCAGATGGATGGGCCCGTGGCTGGATTGGTAAAGGGCAGAGAGCTCCAGTCCGACTCAGACGCCAGCAAGGTGGAGGTGGAGTACTGGTTTGGGCTGGTATCATCAAAGATGAGCTTGTGGGGCCTTTTTGGGTTGAGGATGGAGTCAAGCTCAACTCCCAGTCCTACTGCCAGTTTCTGGAAGACACCTTCTTCAAGCAGTGGTACAGGAAAAAGTCTGCATCCTTCAAGAAAAACATGATTTTCATGCAGGACAATGCTCCATCACACGCGTCCAAGTACTCCACAGCGTGGCTGGCAAGAAAGGGTATAAAAGAAGAAAATCTAATGACATGGCCTCCTTGTTCACATGCTCTGAACCCCATTGAGAACCTGTGGTCCATCATCAAATGTGAGATTTACAAGGAGGGAAAACAGTACACCTCTCTGAACAGTGTCTGGGAGGCTGTGGTTGCTGCTGCACGCAATGTTGATGGTGAACAGATCAAAACACTGACAGAATCCATGGATGGCAGGCTTTTAAGTGTCCTTGCAAAGAAAGGTGGCTATATTGGTCACTGATTTGTTTTTGTTTTGTTTTTGAATGTCAGAAATGTATATTTGTGAATGTTGAGATGTTATATTGGTTTCACTGGTAAAAATAAATAATTGAAATGGGTATATATTTGTTTTTTGTTAAGTTGCCTAATAATTATGCACAGTAATAGTCACCTGCACACACAGATATCCCCCTAAAATAGCTATAACTAAAAACAAACTAAAAACTACTTCCAAAACTATTTAGCTTTGATATTAATGAGTTTTTTGGGTTCATTGAGAACATGGTTGTTGTTCAATAATAATATTAATCCTCAAAAATACAACTTGCCTAATAATTCTGCACTCCCTGTATAAAAGCAAGACTAGCTGTCTGCGCCTTCCTTCATAGGTGGAATAATGAACAAATGTTGACAAGATGGTGATACTGTAGTCTGGGGTGCTAGCTCCAATAACTATAAACTTAATTCTATTAACCTCAATCAATATGAGGTAATAGTCGTTTAGTCAGAATAGTGCCCCACTCACTGATGTCTCCAGGCCGTAGGTAGTAAGAACTGGAATAACTTCCTCAGCAGTGCAGATCCTGGAATATGGTAGTATAACTTCCTCGGTTTCAATCCTCACCCGTCTCAATTTGCAGGTGAAGGTATATGTGAAAAGAAAAATAGCCCCAAATAGTGAAGTACATTTTATTACAACAATAAAATCACATAGGTAAAATGTTCCACTCACAAGTGTGACCTCAATCACAATGAGGTAAGGATAAAGCTCCAAGAGCAATATCACAAAAAAGGGTAAAACAGGCATCCGGGAAGGATACCAATTCAGGAGTTCAAATAACTCAATACGCAAAGGTACAACATCCCTGATGCGTTTCAATGTCTCCTTCTTCCACAGATGAAAAAATCCATATGAAAGAAGGGATAGGCCAAGTGACTCCTCTTTGGAAAAAGGAAAGGCACCTCAAAGGAGGGGTAACATTTCCAGGTGACTTTCAGATGTCTATAACGTTAGCAGTAGTCATCTAATAAAATATGCAATGCATTCATATCCCAGATATAACAAATAACAAGTATAACACATTGTCATCCTCCATATCCCTTCCACTATAAGAAGGATAGCAATGTGTCCTCTTCCTGCACAGAGAGGGTTTCCTTATTATCTGGGCGGGGAATGATGTGTAGCTTTATCTTTCAGCCCATTACTGATAGTTATCAAGTCCCTCCAGGATTTTTGAGGTTATACTGCTAAACATGATGTTACACACGATGATACCACAAGAGATGAGGAAGTGGCCAGGCACAAAAGGTGACCGTTCATTGTTAATAGTGCAGGTGGGTGGATTCTTACACTGAATACAATCAAGGGGATGGGGTATCCCCTCTGTTTCTTCCCCAATACATAGAGGGTCATGAGACCACATATTTAAAAAGCAGCAATCAATTACTTTTGAATGAATGGTCTTATGTCCATCCAAAAGTCAAGTGATTGTCATAGAAATTCACATCTCTAGTTCTTTTTTTGGGTTCTAGCTATTCTAAAGAAGGTGCTATATCCATATGACCACAGCAAATTATCATAAGACCCGTCATTTTAAAGAGTGGGGTCCCAACATTCACAAAAGGGATCACATATCATTATAGCTTGTCAATTTTTCATCCTTGTGATAACAATCGCCTGGCAGCAACTGATATCCTTGTTTTGCTATGCTGTTGATGTCACTGCTCCTTATTAGACCATAGTTTCTCTGTGCAAATAAAAAAAAAGTGTCCAAACTAATGGTAATCTGAGAATAAAAATAGATTACATTTTGTAAGATTCCATATAGAATGAAGTGTTTTACATTTGGTGTTTTTTTAACTAATGAAAGTGAGTTTGGACAAGACATGTATAGATTGTTAAAATGGCTTTAATTAATATTTTTTATAGAATAACATAAAAATATAATTGTAAATGTTTGTGTTTTCGGAAAGTGAACTGATATTCAATGTGGAACTATAAAATGTGTTTTGAAATCTTTAGGAAATAATGGCTCTTAGTTTGCTGTATACTGTGTACATTATAGAAAATACACAAAAATGTCCATATTCAAGTATTATTGCAAACTATTTTCTATAAAAGAGTTTGCTCTGCTGAAAAAAAACAAGATGCAAAATTGTTTAGCAATGCAGAGGTTAATGTCTCATTACAAACACAATTGTTTGAAACAGAAAAAAAAACTTACAATAAACGCATTGATATTATAATATAAATTGGTTTATAATGTGTTGTAAAAACAAAACTTTGCAATATACTTTCATGTTTTACTTTGCCTCACTTTTCTGTAATTTAAAGGGCCAGTAAACCTAGGAAATAATGTTATATAATTCTGCACATTAGCTTAGCTCCAGATTTCTAAAGTGAAGGGTTAAATAGATATCATGCAAAGAACACAGAACGCCGCTCCTGGCTCTACTGAGCGGGTCTGTTTTCTTCTGCTAAGCGCATCACAGGCACACTGTCTATTCACAGCGCACCCGATCTCATTATTAAAATCAATGTAGCTCGCTCCCGCTCTGGTCTGGTAGCGGGAGCAAGTTACATTGATTTTAATAGCGCAATCGTGCCGACTGGGATTAGACAGCATGCCCAGATGCGCTTAGGAGAAGAAAACAGACCCGCTCAGTAGAGCCAAGAGCAGTGTTCTGTTTTCTTTGCGTGATATCCATTTAACCCTTCACTTTAGAAATCTGGAGCTAAGCTAATGTTATATAATGCTGCACTATGTGCAGAATTATATAACATTATTTCCTAGGTTTACTGGCCCTTTAAGTTTGAAAACTGTGGATACACTGGGGCTGTGCATATATTGCAAAGTGTATTAAAACAAAAGGCTGCTTTACATCTTTAATGCTAATTCTGCATCTAAAGTGCCTATGTGAGTGTGTGCTTAACCCATGATTAGTAGGTACTCTCTTATGCAACAGGTTGATTGCCAGATAAGCTAATTTACTGAGTGAATTCAACTAATTAGAAGCTGATTAACCCCTTAGTGACCAGACCACTTTTCAATTTGTTGACCATCTGGGACCAAGGCTATTTTTGCATTTCTGCGATGTTTGTATTTAACTGTAATTTTCCTCTTACTCATTTACTGTACCCACACATATTATATACTGTTTTTCTCGCCATTAAATGGACTTTCTAAAGATACCATTTTTTTCATCATATCTTATAATTTACTATAAAAAAAAATATAAAATATGAGGAAAAAATGAAAAAAAATGCACTTTTTCTAACTTTGAGCCCCAAAATCTCTTACACATCTACAACCACCATAAAATACCAATGCTAAACAGTTTCTAAATTTTCTCCTGAGTTTATAAATACCCAATGTTTACATGTTCTTTGCTTTTTTTGCAAGTTATAGGGCAATAAGTACAAGTAGCACTTTGCTATTTCAAAACCATGTTTTTTCAAAATTGGCGATAGTTACATTGTAACACCAATATCTGTCATGAATCCCTGAATAACCCTTCAAATGTATATATTTTTTAAAAGAAGACAACCTAAGGTATTAAACTTGGGGTATTTTGACTTTTTTCATGCAACCATTTTACCACCAATCTATGCCAAAGTTTGGGGGGGAAAAAAAAATAATTTGATTTTTTGACAAAATAGCAATTTAAGAATACATTTACTGATAATATTAAGGGTTACTGCCAAATAACACCCTCATATGTCTTCAGCAGCATCTCCTGGGTACAGTGATACCACCCATGTATAGGTGTGTCGGGTTCTCGGGGGGCTAAAAGCTCTTATTTTTAGGGAGCGCATTCCAGTTTTTCAACTTGGAATTTTCACATCGGTCATCATGCACCCATGTCCTATTTGGGACATTTCTGAAGCTGGTCAATGGAATTTACCCCCATCAAACCATATATTTTTGAAAAGTAGACACCCTAGGGTATTTCAAATGCTTGTATTTTAACACTTTCCATGCACTAATTCAACCACCAGTCTTTGTCAAACTTTTGGGTAGTCATTATTTTGTGTTATTTTTCACACACATTGTACTTTAGGCATGGATTCTCAGTTCCTGTTATGTGTTACTGCCAAAAAAAACCTCAATATGTGTTCAACAACATCTCCTGAGTACAGTGATACCACCCATGTATAGGTGTGTCGGGTTCTCTGGGGGCTAAAAGGCCTTAATTTTAGGAAGCGCATTCCAGTTTTTCAACTTGGAATTTTCACATCGGTCATCATGCACCCATGTCCTATTTGGGACATTTCTGAAGCTGGCCAATGGAATTTACCCCCATCAAACCATATATTTTTGAAAAGTAGACACCCTAGGGTATTTCAAATGCTGGTATTTTAACACTTTCCATGCACTAATTCAACCACCAGTCTTTGTCAAACTTTTGGGTAGTCATTTTTTTTGTGTTATTTTTCACACACATTGTATTTTAGGCATGGATTCTCAGTTCCTGTTATGTGTTACTGCCAAAAAGCACCTCAATATGTGTTCAACAACATCTCCTGAGTACAGCGATACCACCTATGTATAGGTGTGTTGGGTTCTCTGGGGGCTAGAAGGCCTTATTTTTAGGAAGCGCATTCCAGTTTTTCAACTTGGAATTTTCACATCGGTCATCATGCACCCATGTCCTATTTGGGACATTTCTGAAGCTGGTCAATGGAATTTACCCCCATCAAACCATATATTTTTGAAAAGTAGACACCCTAGGGTATTTCAAATGCTTGTATTTTAACACTTTCCATGCACTAATTCAACCACCAGTCTTTGTCAAACTTTTGGGTAGTCATTATTTTGTGTTATTTTTCACACACATTGTACTTTAGGCATGGATTCTCAGTTCCTGTTATGTGTTACTACCAAAAAAACCCTCAATATGTGTTCAACAACATCTCCTGAGTACAGTGATACCACCCATGTATAGGTGTGTCGGGTTCTCTGGGGGCTAAAAGGCCTTAATTTTAGGAAGCGCATTCCAGTTTTTCAACTTGGAATTTTCACATCGGTCATCATGCACCCATGTCCTATTTGGGACATTTCTGAAGCTGGTCAATGGAATTTACCCCCATCAAACCATATATTTTTGAAAAGTAGACACCCTAGGGTATTTCAAATGCTTGTATTTTAACACTTTCCATGCACTAATTCAACCACCAGTCTTTGTCAAACTTTTGGGTAGTCATTATTTTGTGTTATTTTTCACACACATTGTACTTTAGGCATGGATTCTCAGTTCCTGTTATGTGTTACTACCAAAAAAAACCTCAATATGTGTTCAACAACATCTCCTGAGTACAGTGATACCACCCATGTATAGGTGTGTCGGGTTCTCTGGGGGCTAAAAGGCCTTAATTTTAGGAAGCGCATTCCAGTTTTTCAACTTGGAATTTTCACATCGGTCATCATGCACCCATGTCCTATTTGGGACATTTCTGAAGCTGGTCAATGGAATTTACCCCCATCAAACCATATATTTTTGAAAAGTAGACACCCTAGGGTATTTCAAATGCTTGTATTTTAACACTTTCCATGCACTAATTCAACCACCAGTCTTTGTCAAACTTTTGGGTAGTCATTATTTTGTGTTATTTTTCACACACATTGTACTTTAGGCATGGATTCTCAGTTCCTGTTATGTGTTACTGCCAAAAAAAACCTCAATATGTGTTCAACAACATCTCCTGAGTACAGTGATACCACCCATGTATAGGTGTGTCGGGTTCTCTGGGGGCTAAAAGGCCTTAATTTTAGGAAGCGCATTCCAGTTTTTCAACTTGGAATTTTCACATCGGTCATCATGCACCCATGTCCTATTTGGGACATTTCTGAAGCTGGTCAATGGAATTTACCCCCATCAAACCATATATTTTTGAAAAGTAGACACCCTAGGGTATTTCAAATGCTTGTATTTTAACACTTTCCATGCACTAATTCAACCACCAGTCTTTGTCAAACTTTTGGGTAGTCATTATTTTGTGTTATTTTTCACACACATTGTACTTTAGGCATGGATTCTCAGTTCCTGTTATGTGTTACTACCAAAAAAAACCTCAATATGTGTTCAACAACATCTCCTGAGTACAGTGATACCACCCATGTATAGGTGTGTCGGGTTCTCTGGGGGCTAAAAGGCCTTAATTTTAGGAAGCGCATTCCAGTTTTTCAACTTGGAATTTTCACATCGGTCATCATGCACCCATGTCCTATTTGGGACATTTCTGAAGCTGGTCAATGGAATTTACCCCCATCAAACCATATATTTTTGAAAAGTAGACACCCTAGGGTATTTCAAATGCTTGTATTTTAACACTTTCCATGCACTAATTCAACCACCAGTCTTTGTCAAACTTTTGGGTAGTCATTATTTTGTGTTATTTTTCACACACATTGTACTTTAGGCATGGATTCTCAGTTCCTGTTATGTGTTACTACCAAAAAAACCCTCAATATGTGTTCAACAACATCTCCTGAGTACAGTGATACCACCCATGTATAGGTGTGTCGGGTTCTCTGGGGGCTAAAAGGCCTTAATTTTAGGAAGCGCATTCCAGTTTTTCAACTTGGAATTTTCACATCGGTCATCATGCACCCATGTCCTATTTGGGACATTTCTGAAGCTGGTCAATGGAATTTACCCCCATCAAACCATATATTTTTGAAAAGTAGACACCCTAGGGTATTTCAAATGCTTGTATTTTAACACTTTCCATGCACTAATTCAACCACCAGTCTTTGTCAAACTTTTGGGTAGTCATTATTTTGTGTTATTTTTCACACACATTGTATTTTAGGCATGGATTCTCAGTTCCTGTTATGTGTTACTGCCAAAAAAAAACCTCAATATGTGTTCAACAACATCTCCTGAGTACAGTGATACCACCCATGTATAGGTGTGTCGGGTTCTCTGGGGGCTAAAAGGCCTTAATTTTAGGAAGCGCATTCCAGTTTTTCAACTTGGAATTTTCACATCGGTCATCATGCACCCATGTCCTATTTGGGACATTTCTGAAGCCGGTCAATGAAATTTACCCCCATAAAACCATATATTTTTGAGAAGTAGACCCCCTAGGGTATTTGAAATGCTGGTATTTTCACACTTTCCATGAACTTATTTAACCACCAGTCTTTGTCAAACTTTTGGGTAGTCATTTTTTTGTGTTATTTTTCACACACATTGTACTTTAGGCATGGATTCTCAGTTCCTGTTATGTGTTTACTGCCAAAAAACACCTCAATATGTGTTCAACAACATCTCCTGAGTACAGTGATACCACCCATGTATAGGTGTGTTGGGTTCTCTGGGGGCTAGAAGGCCTTATTTTTAGGAAGCGCATTCCATTTTTTACACTTCCCATTTTCACATCCCATGCACCCATGTTCTATTTAAGACATTTCTGAAGCCGGCCAATGTAATTTACCCCCATAAAACCATATATTTTTGAAAAGTAGACATCCTAGGGTATTTCAAATGCAGGTGTTTTAACACTTTCCATACACTAATTCAACCACTAGTCTTTGTCAAACTATTGGGCATTCATTTCTTTGTGTTATTTTTCACATACATTGTACTTTAGACATGGATTCACAGCTCCTGTTATGTGTTACTACCAAAGAAGACACCAATATGTGGTCACCAACATCTCCTGAGTTCAGTGATACCACCTATGCATAGGTTTGGTGGCTTGTTTGGGCGGTGCAATGCCAAATGTCTGACATGTGTTTGTGATTTTTTTTCACATTTAACATATTTTCTTTGCCTATCGTCTTTTTTTGGGGGTCTTTTAACATACCCCAATTTATTTGTTTTCCATAAATGTGATTATATTTAAAAAGTTGACCCCCCAAGGTATTATACATGGAGTGGTTTGATGACTTTGATGCAACCGTTTTAGCCCAAAAAATTGGAGAAAGTATATGGTGGTAATTTTTCAATTTTCATTGTTACAGACACATTGCTTTTTTACTATGATTTAGGAGAGACTGTTGTAAGTTATTGCAAAAGAATACTTTAGGTTGTTTTCTGCAAGGCACCCTGAGTACACCTATGCCCCCCATGCATAGGTTTGCCAGGATTTTGGGAAGGTTATGTTACATGATTTTAGTTATTAAAAATGAGAGTATTTCTTCTGATAGGCCTATCTTTAGTTTGGGGCCTATCACATACCCCACTTTTATTTATTGCATTCAAAGTGTATATTTTTTAAATGTTGACACCCCAAGGTATTGTATATGGTGTGCTTTGATGCCTTTGAAGCAACCGTTTTAGCCCAAAAAATTGGAGAAAGTATATGGTGGTAATTTTTCAATTTTCATTTTTACAGACACATTGCTTTTTGACTATGATTTAGGAGAGATTGTTGTAAGTTATTGCAAAAGAATACTTCAGGTTGTTTTCTGCAAGGCACCCTGAGTACACCTATGCCCCCCATGCATAGGTTTGCCAGGATATTGGGAAGGTTATGTTACAATTTTATGACTTGTGATTTTAGTTATTAAAAATGAGAGTATTTCTTCTGATAGGCCTATCTTTAGTTTGGGGCCTATCACATACCCCACTTTTATTTATTACATTCAAAGTGTATATTTTTTAAATGTTGACACCCCAAGGTATTGTATATGGTGTGCTTTGATGCCTTTGAAGCAACCGTTTTAGCCCAAAAAATTGGAGAAAGTATATGGTGGTAATTTTTCAATTTTCATTGTTACAGACACATTGCTTTTTTACTATGATTTAGGAGAGACTGTTGTAAGTTATTGCAAAAGAATACTTCAGGTTGTTTTCTGCAAGGCACCCTGAGTACACCTATGCCCCCCATGCATAGGTTTGCCAGGATTTTGGGAAGGTTATGTTACATGATTTTAGTTATTAAAAATGAGAGTATTTCTTCTGATAGGCCTATCTTTAGTTTGGGGCCTATCACATACCCCACTTTTATTTATTGCATTCAAAGTGTATATTTTTTAAATGTTGACACCCCAAGGTATTGTATATGGTGTGCTTTGATGCCTTTGAAGCAACCGTTTTAGCCCAAAAAATTGGAGAAAGTATATGGTGGTAATTTTTCAATTTTAATTTTTACAGACACATTGCTTTTTGACTATGATTTAGGAGAGATTGTTGTAAGTTATTGCAAAATAATACTTCAGGTTGTTTTCTGCAAGGCACCCTGAGTACACCTATGCCCCCCATGCATAGGTTTGCCAGGATTTTGGGAAGGTTATGTTACAATTTTATGACTTGTGATTTTAGTTATTAAAAATGAGAGTATTTCTTCTGATAGGCCTATCTTTAGTTTGGGGCCTATCGCATACCCCACTTTTATTTATTGCATTCAAAGTGTATATTTTTTAAATGTTGACACCCCAAGGTATTGTATATGGTGTGCTTTGATGCCTTTGAAGCAACCGTTTTAGCCCAAAAAATTGGAGAAAGTGTATGGTGGTAATTTTTCAATTTTCATTTTTACAGACACATTGCTTTTTGACTATAATTTAGGAGAGACTGTTGTAAGTTATTACAAAAACATACTTCAGGTTGTTTTCTGCAAGGCACCCTGAGAACACCTATGTCCCCCATGCATAGGTTTGACAGGGGTTTTGGTTAAAAAAAAAACAGGCCCAATTTTAGAAAAAAATAGAGTAGTGAAATGTAAAAATCTGGCACAGTAAAAGTAAAAAAAACAAAAAAACATCTAACTATAAACATAACCAAAAAAAATATATATATATGTAACAGCAAATGTATTTATTTTTTTTAAAAATTGACCATTGTATGGTACCGCTTGAAGCAGTCCCCAATGCAGAGTGCAGGCTGTCCAGGGCAATCAGGACAGTAATATATGGTGTCCCTTCTCTTCCCCCTCTTGGTACAGACTCTGCATTTTTTTTGTGGTTTCTACTTTGTGGCATTAGGGGGGATTTTAAAAATAAAATGGGTAGCCCCAACTCTGCTCTCTCCCATCACCGCCCGGGGAGCAGGTGCATCATGGTACAAAATCCCCGTAATAATCTGGAGCTGAAACTGTAAAAAAGTCTTTTTAACTCTGGGGTTTGCTTTTTTGAACAACAAAAAAGCGTTGTGGGTTGCAATCTGCATTAGGTAAATTGCAACCTTTTTGTACCAGGCCCTTGTCTTCCGCATAATTAGATAGGGCTGCAGCAGCTGATCAGCCAGATCAACCCCACCCATATGCCGGTTATAAGACTTGATGCACACTGGCTTCCTTATGATCTCAGCTCTGCCACGTACAGAAACCGCCACCGTCCTCTCTGTGTGGATGGTGGTAAGAAGGTATACATCCTTCTTGTCTCTGTACTTCAGTGCCAACAGCTCCTCTTGGCGCAGAGCTGAGGTCTCCCCCTTTCGTAGCCGGGTGCGTACAAGCTGTCCTGGGAAACCTGCGCGGTTCTTTTTAATTGTACCGCAAGCTACTGTATCAAAGCAATACAGTAGCTTGAACAAAAGGACACTTGTATAAAAATTGTCTAAGTACAAGTGATACCCTTTGTTCATTAGGGGTAATATCAGGTCCCAGACAATCTTGCCAGTGGTTCCCATATGTTCTGGGCAACCTGGAGGGTCAAGGTGGCTATCCTTTCCCTCATACACCCGGAAGGCCTGAGTATACCCAGTCTCGCTGTCACAGAGCTTATACACCTTTACCCCATATCTGGAGCGTTTGGAAGGAATATACTGCTTGAATCCCAGCCTTCCCTTATACTTCATTAGGGATTCATCAACGCATATATTCCTTCCAGGTGTATAAGCCTCTGCAAACCTGGCAGAAAAGTGGGTTATCAGGGGGCGGATTTTATACAGCCTGTCAAATTGGGGATGCTCCCTAGGGGGGCACAGGCTGTTGTCGCTGAAGTGCATGAAATGCAGAATCATTTCATACCTCTTCCTCGACATAGTCTGGGAGAAAATGGGGGTAGAGCAGATGGGGCTAGTACTCCAGTAGGAGCGAATGGAGGGTTTCTTTATGATGCCCATCAGCATAGTCAATGCCCAGAATTTTTTGAATTCTGGCACATTGATGGGGGCCCATTGCTGCTTTGCCAAATATGTTCCAGGCTTTGCAGCACGGAACTGATGGGCATATAAATTAGTTTGGGCGACAATGTTCCCCAATATATCATCGCCCAGAAACACTTCCAGAAACTGCTGGGGGCTAAAACCTGCCACATCTATATTTATGCCAGCATTTGCTGTGAAGGGTGGGATATCTGGCCTCTGGAGATGAGGCGTTACCCACTCTTCAGCAGCAATGGCAGCAACACGCCTCCTTCTGGCAGGGGGGCTAGCAGGGGGGCTGGCAGGGGGGCTGGCAGGGGGGCTAGCAGCCACAGATACATCACTATCAGTTGAGACTGCATCTAGTGATGTATCTGAGCACATGGCAGGGTCAAAATTGGGGTCTGAGTCAGAAATAGAGGCATCTGACTCTGACGCAAGGATGGCATACGCCTCCTCAGCACTATATCTTTTCTGTGACATTTTTGTATCACAGAAAACAATTACTAAAAAAAATTAAATTAACTAAATTAATTAACTAAATTAACTAGCAAAAAAGTACAGCTATGCTACTGCCAGTGATTTATAGCGATCACTGGCAAGCTAGAGGTTAATGGCTCTGAAAATTAAATTAAATTAACTAAATTAATTAACTAAATTAACTAGCAAAAAAGTGCACCTTTGCTACTGCCAGTGATATATAGCGATCACTGGCAAGCTAGGGGTTAATGGCTCTGAAAATTAAATTAAATTAACTAAATGTTTCTGAAAAGAGCCTTTGGGTTTTTAAAAAATTACAACAACAAAATTAACCCCTAAAAAAATGCACAGACAGCAAAATGCAGCAAAAAAAAAAGTGCACCTTTGCTACTGCCAGTGATATATAGCGATCACTGGCAAGCTAGGGGTTAATGGCTCTGAAAATTAAATTAAATTAACTAAATGTTTCTGAAAAGAGCCTTTGGGTTTTTAAAAAATTACAACAATAAAATTAACCCCTAAAAAAATGCACAGACAGCAAAATGCAGCAAAAAAAAAAGTGCACCTTTGCTACTGCCAGTGATATATAGCGATCACTGGCAAGCTAGGGGTTAATGGCTCTGAAAATTAAATTAAATTAACTAAATGTTTCTGAAAAGAGCCTTTGGGTTTTTAAAAAATTACAACAACAAAATTAACCCCTAAAAAAATGCACAGACAGCAAAATGCAGCAAAAAAAAAAGTGCACCTTTGCTACTGCCAGTGATATATAGCGATCACTGGCAAGCTAGGGGTTAATGGCTCTGAAAATTAAATTAAATTAACTAAATGTTTCTGAAAAGAGCCTTTGGGTTTTTTAAAAATTACAACAACAAAATTAACCCCTAAAAAAACGCACAGACAGCAAAATGCAGCAAAAAAAAAGTGCACCTATGTTACTGCCAGTGATATATAGTGATCACTGGCAAGCTAGGGGTTAATGGCTCTGAAAAGAGCCTTTGGTTCTATATTTTTTAACAAATAAAAGAAATAAATCTCTCTCTCTGCTAAATACAGGTCTCTCTCTCTCTCCAACAAAATGGCAAGTGAGGAGAGGGAGGGAGATCCACACTGATCATAGTCAATATTTACAAATATTGACATGATCAGACAAATGGGGTATTTTATTATTATTTTTTTTTTTAGGGTGGGAGGCTCAGATTGGGTGACCCTAGCTTGCCCCTATGATGATGCAGGCTAGGGACACCCCCAGAGGCCCCATGATGCACTGGGCATCGCCATCTTGGATGCCTAGTGAAGGGGGGGGGGGGGGCTATTTAGGGCTTTTTTTTTTTATTCGTTTTTTTTTTTTTATTATTTTTATTTTAATTTATAACTAACTAAGTGCCTCGACCCACCGAGGCACTTAGCAAACAAGCAGAGCATCGGAAGCGTGTCCGATCGCTTCCGATGCTCTGAAACACTGCCGGGCTCCACGTGGAGCGAAACCGGAAGTGATCACTCGTGGGGGAGTGATCAATCCGGTCCCGGCACTCGGGAACAGTATTGCAGGATGCCTAGACCTCAAGGCAAGCCTGCAATACTGTTAGAGCAGCTGGAAGCGATTTCGATCGCTTCCAGTGCTCTGTTAAACCGACGACGTATGCCATACGTCCTCGGTCGTTAAGTGCTTTTTTTTTGAGGACGTATGGCATACGTCGTCGGTCGTTAAGGGGTTAAAGGGACACTGAACCCAAATTTTTTCTTGCGTGATTCAGAAAGAGCATGACATTTTAAGCAAATTTCTAAATTACTCCTATTATCAAATTTTCTTTATTCTCTTTGTATCTTTATTTGAAATGCAAGAATGTACGTTTAGATGCTGGCCCATTTTTGGTGAACAACCTGGGTTGTTCTTGCTGATTGGTGGATAAATTCTTCCACCAATAAAAAAGTGCTATCCAGAGTTCTGAACCAAGAAAAAGGCTTAGGTGCCTTAGGTGGTCAAATAAAGATAGCAAGAGAATGAAGAAAAATTGTCAATAGGAGTAAATTAGAAAGTTGCTTAAAATGGCATGCTTTATCTGAATCACGAAAGAAAAAAATTGGGTTCAGTGTCCCTTTAAGTTCTTAGATTAGCACCAGGCACATGCATGTAGCAGTGACACAGGAAAAAGCAGGCAAACTAAATAATGAAAGTACTTTTTTTTTTACTACGCATCAATAAACTATTTTTGTGGTTAATGAAATTTTGAGCTTAATGTCCCTTTAATCTGACTTCAGTTGACTGAAAATAATGGGGTTTGAAAATAGCTGACTTGAAGATTTTTTCTAAAAGTCCTTTTTTTCAGATGACTTAGCAGAAGTCAATGCAATTTAGTACCACTGTCAATGTTTTGAGGAATTTAAGTTTTTTTTTTGTTGCATAAAATAAAAAAGTGATCCACTGTATACAGAAATAGCTTAATTTCAAATCATCTTTACATTAGTCTTTGTAATTTGGTGGGACATTTATAGCGCAAATATTACCCTAGTAAATAAAAACGTTTACAAAACACGAATACAGCAGTCTGCACTTATAACAGGAATAGGGAATTTTCAGAATTAAATGATAGGAAAAGGGGGCAAAATAATTAATAAATTAATTACACTGCTCTAAGGAGAAAAGCGCACATTTTTTAAAAAAAGTGTGCACAGGAGGCACTGGCTTTTTCTTTTAAGTAAGGTGTTTTTGATGTTGTTTTTTTTTTGGGGGGGGGGGGGGTTTGGTGATGGCTCCGGGCATTAGGAGCGTTGCACTGCTAACATTAGTTTTCTGGTGGGAAACAACCCACATGCACATATACTTCAGTTCAGTCTGTAGCTTTGATGACTCACTGAGAGTGGTTTGCTGTGAGTGCGCAGAAGGATAGAGGGGGAGTGAGACAGAGCCAGTAAGTAAGCTTGCTGAAACTGTACTGCTGTCAATTTGAAACTTTACTATACTGCTGACAATTTGTTTAATTCTAATTGTGCTATTGGGAGCAGCATGTTCTGTGCATGTCTTAGGAGCTGTTTGAGGCAGGGAAGCAGCTTAATTTACATTGGATGCTGGCAAGATATTTTGATCTTTAATAAAAAAATATATATATTTACTTGATAAACTCATTTCTTTCATGGTGGTGAGAGTCCATGGGCCATTACTCATGATTACCCTTCTCTACAAATAGGAGGAGACAAAGAGTCCCAAACCCCTAGAGTTCTGTAAAACCCCTCCCATCTCATACATACCTTAGTCTAACGTATAGCCAAGCAAGTGAGATAAGAGCCATAAAAGGAGCAGGGGAAAAAAATGCTGAACCACCATGAAAGGAATGGATTAATCAGCATAAATTATGTTTCTTTCATGTAATTAGCAAGAGTCCATGAGCTAGTGACGTATGGGATATACATTCCTACCAGGAGGGGCAAAGTTTCCCAAACCTCAAAATGCCTATAAATACACCCCTCACCACACCCACAAATCAGTTTTACAAACTTTGCCTCCCTTGGAGGTGGTGAAGTAAATCTTAATTGCATTAGAAATAGAGGAATCTGGTCCTCTTGATACTAAATCTAAACGTTTAAATACGGTTTTTAAACCTCCTGTGGTTATTCCGGAAGTTTTTCCTGTCCCTGATGCTATTTCTGAAGTAATTTCCAGGGAATGGAATAATCTGGGTAATTCTTTTACTCCTTCTAAAAGGTTTAAAAAATTGTATCCTGTGCCATCTGACAGATTAGAGTTTTGGGACAAAATCCCTAAAATTGATGGGGCTATCTCTACTCTTGCTAAACGTACTACTATTCCTATGGCAGATAGTACTTCCTTTAAGGATCCATTAGATAGGAAGATTGAATCCTTTCTAAGAAAAGCCTATTTATGTTCAGGTATTCTTCTTAGACCTGCTATATCTTT
The DNA here is from genome assembly GCF_027579735.1 of Bombina bombina. NCBI lineage: Eukaryota > Metazoa > Chordata > Amphibia > Anura > Bombinatoridae > Bombina > Bombina bombina. The sequence continues at coordinate 142,412,789 of NC_069505.1, read as the reverse complement.
GGCAGATGTTGCTGCAGCTTCAACTTTCTGGTTAGAGGCTTTAGCACAACAAGTAACAGATCATAATTCTCAGAGCATTGTTAATCTTCTTCAACATGCTAATAACTTTATTTGTGATGCCATCTTTGATATCATTAGGGTTGATATCAGGTATATGTCTTTAGCTATTTTAGCTAGAAGAGCTTTATGGCTTAAAACTTGGAATGCTGATATGTCTTCTAAATCAACTTTGCTTTCCCTCTCTTTCCAAGGTAATAAAATGTTTGGTTCACAGTTGGATTCTATTATTTCAACTGTTACTGGGGGGAAAGGAACTTTTTTACCGCAGGATAAAAAATCTAAAGGTAAATATAGGGCTGCTAATCGTTTTCGTTCCTTTCGTCAGAATAAGGAGCAAAAGCCCGATCCTTCCTCTACAGGAACAGTTTCTGTTTGGAAACCATCTCCGGTCTGGAATAAATCCAAACCTTTTAGAAAGCCAAAACAAGCTCCCAAGTCCACATGAAGGTGCGGCCCTCATTCCAGCCCAGCTGGTAGGGGGCAGATTACGATTTTTCAAAGAAATTTGGATCAATTCGATTCACAGTCTTTGGATTCAGAACATTGTTTCACAAGGGTACAGAATAGGTTTCAAGATAAGGCCTCCTGCAAGAAGATTTTTTCTTTCTCGCGTTCCATTACATCCAGTGAAAGCTCAAGCATTTCTGAAATGTGTTTCAGATCTAGAGTTGGCTGGAGTAATTGTGCCAGTTCCAGTTCTGGAACAGGGGCTGGGTTTTTACTCAAATCTATTCATCGTGCCAAAGAAGGAGAATTCCTTCAGACCAGTTCTGGATTTAAAAATATTGAATCGTTATGTAAGGATACCAACATTCAAAATGGTAACTATAAGGACTATTCTACCTTTTGTTCAGCAAGGGCATTATATGTCCACAATAGATTTGCAGGATGCATATCTGCATATTCCGATTCATCCAGATCACTATCAGTTTCTGAGATTCTCTTTTCTAGACAAGCATTACCAATTTGTGGCTCTGCCATTCGGCCTAGCAACAGCTCCAAGGATTTTTACAAAGGTTCTTGGTGCCCTGCTATCTGTAATCAGAGAACAGGGTATTGTGGTATTTCCTTATTTGGACGATATCTTGGTACTTGCTCAGTCTTCACATTTAGCAGAATCTCATACGAATCAACTTATATCGTTTCTTCAAAAACATGGTTGGAGGATCAATTTACCAAAAAGTTCATTGATTCCTCAGACAAGGGTAACCTTTTTAGGTTTCCAGATAGATTCAGTGTCCATGACTCTGTTTCTAACGGACAAAAGACGTCTGAAGTTGGTTTCAGCCTGTCGAAACCTTCAGTCTCAATCATTCCCTTCGGTAGCCTTATGCATGGAAATTGTAGGTCTTATGACTGCTGCATCGGACGCGATCCCCTTTGCTCGTTTTCACATGCGACCTCTTCAGCTCTGTTTGCTGAACCAGTGGTGCAGGGATTATACAAAGATATCACAGTTAATATCTTTAAATCAGATTGTTCGACACTCTCTGACGTGGTGGACAGACCACCATCGTCTAGTTCAGGGGGCTTCTTTTGTTCTTCCATCCTGGACTGTGATCTCAACAGATGCAAGTCTGTCAGGTTGGGGAGCTGTATGGGGGTCTCTGACAGCGCAGGGGGTTTGGAAATCTCAGGAGGCGAGATTACCAATCAACATTTTGAAACTCCGTGTGATTTTCAGAGATCTTCAGTCGTGGCCTCTTCTGAAGAGAGAATCATTCATTTGTTTTCAGACGGACAATGTCACAACCGTGGCATATGTCAGTCATCAAGGAGGGACTCACAGTCCTCTGGCCATGAAAGAAGTATCTCGAATACTTGTATGGGCGGAATCCAGCTCCTGTCTAATTTCTGCGGTTCACATCCCAGGTATAGACAATTGGGAAGCGGATTATCTCAGCCGCCAGACGTTACATCCGGGCGAATGGTCTCTTCACCCAGAAGTTTTTCTTCAGATTGTTCAAATCTGGGGACTTCCAGAAATAGATCTGATGGCTTCTCATCTAAACAAGAAGCTTCCCAGGTATCTGTCCAGATCCAGGGATCCTCAGGCGGAGGCAGTGGATGTATTGTCACTTCCTTGGAAGTATCATCCTGCCTATATCTTTCCGCCTCTAGTTCTTCTTCCAAGAGTGATCTCCAAGATTCTAAAGGAGCGTTCGTTTGTTCTGCTGGTGGCTCCAGCATGGCCTCACAGGTTTTGGTATGCAGATCTTGTTCGGATGGCTACTTGCCAACCTTGGACTCTTCCGTTAAGACCAGACCTTCTTTCGCAAGGTCCTTTTTTCCATCAGGATCTCAAATCATTAAATTTGAAGGTATGGAGATTGAACGCTTGATTCTCAGTCATAGAGGTTTCTCTGACTCCGTAATTAATACTATGTTGCAGGCTCGTAAATCTGTGTCTAGGAAGATATATTATCGAGTCTGGAAGACTTACATTGCTTGGTGTTCTTATCATCATTTTTCTTGGCATTCTTTTAGAATTCCTAGAATTTTACAGTTTCTCCAGGATGGTCTGGATAAAGGCTTGTCTGCAAGTTCCTTGAAAGGACAAATTTCTGCTCTCTCTGTGCTGTTTCACAGAAAGATTGCTAATCTTCCTGATATTCATTGTTTTGTACAGGCTTTGGTTTGTATTAAACCTGTCATTAAGTCAATTTATCCTCCTTGGAGTTTGAATTTGGTTTTGAGGGCTCTTCAAGTTCCTCCATTTGAACCTATGCATTCGCTGGATATTAAATTACTTTCTTGGAAAGTTTTGTTTCTTTTGGCCATCTCTTCTGCTAGAAGAGTTTCTGAATTATCTGCTCTTTCTTGTGAGTCTCCTTTTCTGATTTTTCATCAGGATAAGGCGGTGTTGCGAACTTCAGTTAAATTTTTACCTAAGGTTGTGAATTCTAACAACATTAGTAGAGAAATTGTGGTTCCTTCATTATGTCCTAATCCTAAGAATTCTAAGGAAAGATCGTTGCATTCTTTGGATGTAGTTAGAGCTTTGAAATATTATGTTGAAGCTACTAAAGATTTCCGAAAGACTTCTAGTCTATTTGTTATCTTTTCCGGTTCCAGGAAAGGCCAGAAGGCCTCTGCCGTTTCTCTGGCATCTTGGTTAAAGTCTTTGATTCATCATGCTTATGTTGAGTCGGGTAAAACTCTGCCTCAAAGAATTACAGCTCATTCTACTAGGTCAGTTTCTACTTCCTGGGCGTTTAGGAATGAAGCTTCAGTTGATCAAATTTGCAAAGCAGCTACTTAGTCTTCTTTGCATACTTTTACTAAATTCTACCATTTTGATGTTTTTTCTTCTTCTTAAGCAGTTTTTGGTAGAAAAGTACTTCAGGCAGCTGTTTCAGTTTGATTCTTCTGCTTATAGTTTCAATCAATTTGTTTCACTTTTTTGGGTTGTGGATTATTTTTCAGCGGAATTGGCTGTCTTTATTTTATCCCTCCCTCTCTAGTGACTCTTGCGTGGAAGTTCCACATCTTGGGTATTTATATCCCATATGTCACTAGCTCATGGACTCTTGCTAATTACATGAAAGAAAACATAATTTATGTAAGAACTTACCTGATAAATTCATTTCTTTCATATTAGCAAGAGTCCATGAGGCCCAACCTTTTTATGGTGGTTATGATTTTTTTTGTATAAAGCACAATTATTCCAATTCCTTATTTTTTATGCTTTCACACTTTTTTCTTATCACCCCACTTCTTGGCTATTCATTAAACTGATTTGTGGGTGTGGTGAGGGGTGTATTTATAGGCATTTTGAGGTTTGGGAAACTTTGCCCCTCCTGGTAGGAATGTATATCCCATACGTCACTATCTCATGGACTCTTGCTAATATGAAAGAAATGAATTTATCAGGTAAGTTCTTACATAAATTATGTTTTTCTTTCATATATATATGCACCTAAAATAAGAAACAAAAAATATCAAACTGCAGATGGAAACAAATTTAATGGCAGGAAGCACTACAACAGCACTATTCAATAGACACTTGTCCACTAACAGACAAGCAGCAAACAGCCAAAACCAGTACTGAAACATATCAGCAGAGGTTTTGAAAATAGGAGTATATTGTAGATCCATAAAGGGAGGCAAAAGACAAGTCCCTGCAACCAATTATAGAAGTTTTATGAAGAACTTTCCATAAGGTGAAAAAAGAATTATAAACCATTCCCCACATACTGTACATCCCTCTGACAAGCACTGTACTTTGAGGTGAAACCGGGCTTCAATATATACTGAAAATCCCGTTCTCTGAAGAATCAAACGCGCATCGACATTTTTCAACCACCTCCAGTGGAGGCAAAGTAAAGACTAATCTATGTGTGAGGTAGGAGGTGTTTTATAGAGCTCTTGAGGTTTGGGACTCTTAGCCTCCTCCTAGTGGTAGAGAAGTATAATTCCTATTAATGGATTCACCACCTGTATGAAAAAAACATTATATATATATATATATATATATACAAACATACATACATATGGTATATGACAAGACGTTTGCCTGGGAAGGGCTCAAGGTGTATATATGTGTGTGTGTGTGTATATATATATATATAAATATATATATAAATATATATATATTTGTATGTATGTATGAACATACATTCATACACATATATACATACAAATATACATATATATATATATATATATATATACACATACAGTATATATATATTTTGCATACAAAGAGAGAAGCGCTCTACCAGGAACAAACAACAGCTCATCAGCTAGTTCTATGGTGATTTACCACCTAGGAACAGCCTCTTTTAGACCAGTGTGCTTTTCACAAAGGAAAACTTTCCTGTAGTATATCAGTCTGACCCCGCTAAGTAAGGTCAGTCCAGCCCTGAAATATTAGGCAGTTCTCCTCTGAACAAGGAACATGACAACCCCAGACAATCGTTTCAGCCTCCTATGGGCCTCGTCAGTGAGGTGCAGCCACATTCCTCTAAGCACACTGGGCAAGGAGTCCATGTCTGGTTTCCCCCATCACCCATAGGGAGACCTCCCTAGGATCATATTTGCATACGAATAGAAAAGCGCTCTACCAGGAATGAACAACACCTCATCAGCTAGTTCTATGGCGATTTACCACCCAGGAGCAGGGGCTTGTTTACCCCACTACTGTCTTGTTCTTATGCACAGGTGTACCCATGTGTTGGCTACCTGTATGTGTTTTTAACCATTTTTTTTCAATAAACGTTTAGTTACTTTTATCTCTTATGTTTGGATGTGTGATCTCTACAGAAGTGCCAGGAACGCTGAGTTTCTCCATTACATATGCAAGAACTTACCTGATAAATTCATTTCTTTCATATCGGCAAGAGTCCATGAGCTAGTGACGTATGGGATATACATTCCTACCAGATGGGGCAAAGTTTCCTAAACCTCAAAATGCCTATAAATACACCCCCCACCACACCAACAATTCAGTTTAACGAATAGCCAAGAAGTGGCGGGATAAGAAAGGAGAGAAAGCATCAACAAGGAATTGGAATAATTGTGCTTTATACAAAAAAATCATAACCACCACAAAAGGGTGGGCCTCATGGACTCTTGCCAATATAAAATAAATGAATTTATCAGGTAAGTTCTTACATAAATTATGTTTTCTTTCATGTAATTGGCAATGAGCTAGTGACGTATGGGATAGCAAATACCCAAGATGTGGAACTCCACGCAAGAGTCACTAGAGAGGGAGGGATAAAAATAAAGACAGCCAATTCCGCTGAAAAAAGAATCCACAACCCAAATCAAAAAGTTTTAATCTTATAATGAAAAAAACTGAAATTATAAGCAGAAGAATCAAACTGGAACAGCTGCCTGAAGAACTTTTCTACCAAAAACTGCTTCTGAAGAAAAAAAATCATCAGTATGGTAGAATTTAGTATAAGTATGCAAAGAAGACCAAGTTGCTGCTTTGCAAATCTGATCAACAGAAGCTTCATTCTTAAAAGCCCAGGAAGTAGAAACTGACCTAGTAGAATGAGCCGTAATCCTCTGAGGCGGGGATTTACCCGACTCCACATAAGCATAATGAATCAAAAGTTTTAACCAAGAAGCCAAAGAAATAGCAGAAGCTTTCTGACCTTTCTTAGGACCAGAAAAGATAACAAATAGACTAGAAGTCTTTCTGAAATCTTTAGTAGCTTCAACATAATATTTCAAAGCTCTTACCACATCCAAAGAATGCAAAGATTTTTCCAAAGAATTCTTAGGATTAGGACACAATGAAGGGACAACAATTTCTCTACTAATGTTGTTGGAATTCACAACCTTAGGTAAAAATTTAAATGAAGTCCGCAAAACCGCCTTATCCTGATGAAAAATCAGAAAAGGAGACTCACAAGAAAGAGCAGATAATTCAGAAACTATTCTAGCAGAAGAGATAGCCAAAAGAAACAATACTTTCCAAGAAAGTAACTTAATATCCAGAGAATGCATAGGCTCAAACGGAGGAGCCTGTAAAGCTCTCAAAACCAAATTAAGACTCCAAGTAGGAAAGATTGACTTAGTGACAGGCTTGATACGAACCAAAGCCTGTACAAAACAACGAATGTCAGGAAGATTAGCAATTTTTCTGTGAAACAGAAAGCGCAGAGATTTGTCCTTTCAAGGAATTTGCAGACAAACCCTTATCCAAACCATCCTGAAGAAACTGTAAAATTCTAGGAATTTTAAAAGAATGCCAAGAGAACTGATGAGAGGAACACCATGAAATGTAAGTCTTCCAAACTCGGTAATATATCTTTCTAGACACAGATTTCCGAGCCTGCAACATAGTATTGATCACTGAGTCAGAGAAACCTCTATGACTAAGCACTAAGCGTTCAATCTCCATACCTTCAAATTTAATGATTTGAGGTCCTGATGGAAAAACCTACCTTGAGATAGAAGGTCTGACCTTAACGGAGGTGGCCAAGGTTGGCGACTGGACATCCGAACAAGATCCGCATACCAAAACCTGTGTGGACATGCTGGAGCCACCAGCAGTACAAACGAACGTTCCATTATGATTTTGGAAATCACTCTTGGAAGAAGAACTGGAGGCGGAAATATATAAGCAGGTTGATAATTCCAAGGAAGTGACAACGCATCCACTGCTTCCGCCTGAGGATAACTGGATCTGGACAGATACCTGGGAAGTTTCCTGTTTAGATGAGAAGCCATCAGATCTATTTCTGGAAGCCCCCATATCTGAACAATCTGAAGAAACACATCTGGGTGAAGAGACCATTTTCCCGGATGTAAAGTCTGGCGACTGAGATAATCCACTTCCCAATTGTCTATACCTGGGATATGAACCACAGAGATTAGACAGGAGCTGGATTCCGCCCATGCAAGTATCCGAGATACTTCTTCATAGCCTGAGGACTGTGAGTCCCACCTTGATGATTGACATGCGCCATGGTCGTGACATTGTCTGTCTGAAAACAAATAAACGATTCTCTCTTCAGAAGAGGCCAGAACTGAAGAGCTCTGAAAATCGCACGGAGTTCCAAAATATTGATTGGTAATCTCGCCTCTTGAGATTTCCAAACCCCCTGTGCTGTCAGAGATCCCCAGACAGCTCCCCAACCTGAAAGACTCGCATCTGTTGAAATCACAGTCCAGGTTGGACGAAGAAAAGAGGCCCCTTGAACTAAACGCTAGTGATTTAACCAGCAGGTCTGAGAGTGTTGAACATTGGGATTTAAGGATATTCATTTTGATATCCTTGTATAATCCCAGCACCATTGATTCAGCATGCAAAGCTGAAGAGGTCTCATGTGAAAATGAGCAAAGGGGATCACGTCCGATGCTGCAGTCATGAGACCTAAAACTTCCATGCACATAGCTACTGAAGGGAATGATTGAGACTGAAGGTTCCGACAAGCTGAAACCAATTTCAGACGTCTTTTGTCTGTTAGAGACAAAGTCATGGATACTGAATCTATCTGGAAGCCTAAAAAGGTTACCTTTGTCTGAGGAATCAAGGAACTTTTTGGTAAATTGATCCTCCAACCATGTTCTTGAAGAAACAACACAAGTTGATTCATGTGAGATTCTACAGAATGTAAAGACTGAGCAAGTACCAAGATATCGGCCAAATAAGGAAACACCGCAATACCCCGCTCTCTGATTACAGAGAGAAGGGCACCGAGATCCTTTGAGAAGATCCTTGGAGCTTTTGCTAGGCCAAAAGCAAGAGCAACAAATTGGTAATGCTTGTCTAGAAAAGAGAATCTCAGGAACTGATAGTGATCTGGATGAATTGGAATATGAAGATAAGCATCCTGTAAATCTATTGTGGACATATAATGCCCTTGCAGAACAAAAGGCAGAATAGTTCTTATAGTCACCATCTTGAATGTTGGTATTCTTACATAACGATTCAAAATGTTTAGATCCAGAACTGGTCTGAAAGAATTCTCTTTCTTTGGTACAATGAACAGATTTGAATAAAACCCCAGACCCCGTTCCAGATATGGAACTGGCACAACTACCCCAGAAGAATCCAGGTCTGAAACACACTTCAAGAAAGCCTGAGCCTTTACTGGGTTCACTGGAATGCGTGAGAGAAATAACCTCACAGGTGGTCTTACCTTGAAACCTATTCTGTACCCTTGAGAAACAATGTTCTGAATCCAATGATTTTGGACTGAATTGATCCAAACATCTTTGAAAAATCGTAGCCTGCCCCCTACCAGCTGTGCTGGAATGAGGGCCGCACCTTCATGCGGACTTGGGGGCTGGTTTTGATTTTCTAAAAGGCTTTGATTTATTCCAGACTGGAGAAGGCTTCCAATTGGAAGCCGTTCCTTTAGGGGAAGGGTCAGGCTTCTGTTCCTTATTCTGATGAAAGGAATGAAAACGGTTAGCAGCCCTAAATTTACCCTTAGATTTTTTATCCTGAGGCAAAAAAGCTCCCTTCCCCCCAGTGACAGTTGAAATTATAGAATCCAACTGAGAACCAAATAATTTATTACCCTGGAAAGAAAGAGATAGCAACGTTGACGTTAGAAGTCATATCTGCATTCCAAGATTTAAGCCATAAAGCTCTTCTAGCTAAAATAGCTAAAGACATATACCTGACATCAATTCTAATGATATCAAAAATGGCATCACAAATGAAGTTATTAGCATGTTGAAGAAGCTTAACAATGCTATACACATTATGATCTGGTACTTGTTGCGCTAAAGCCTCCAACCAAAAAGTTGAAGCTGCAGCAACATCAGCCAAAGAAATAGCAGGCCTAAGAAGATTACCTGAACATAAATAAGCCTTCCTTAAAAAAGATTCAAGTTTCCTATCTAAAGGATCTTTAAAAGACGTACTATCTGCCGTAGGAATAGTAGTACGTTTAGCAAGAGTAGAGATAGCCCCATCAACTTTGGTTTTCTTTTCCCCAAAACTCCAATCTATCAGCCGGCAAAGGGTACAGTCTCTTAAACCTTAAAGAAGGAGTAAATGAAGTACCCAAACTATTCCATTCTCTAGAAATTACATCTGAAATAGCATCAGGAACTGGAAAAACCTCTGGAATAACTAAATGAGGTTTAAAAACCGAATTTAAACGTTTACTGGTTTTAATATCAAGAGGACTAGACTCCTCTATATCTAATGCAATCAAGACCTCTTTAAGTAAGGAACAAATAAACTCCATCTTAAATAAATATGAAGATTTGTCAGTGTCAATATCTGAGGCAGAATCTTCTGAACCAGATAGATCCTCATCAGAGATAGATAAATCAGAATGTTGGCGGTCATTTAAAAATTCATCTAATTTATGAGAAGTTTTAAAAGACCATTTACGTTTATTAGAAGGTGGCATAACAGACAGGGCCTTCTGAATAGAATTAGAAACAAATTCTCTTACATTAACAGGAATATCCTGAACATTAGATGTTGAAGGAACAACAACAGGTAATGGACTACTACTAATGGAAATATTGTCTGCTTTTGAAAGTTTATCATGACAACTAACACAAACTTCAGCCGGAGGAACAGTTACCTCAAGTTTACAACAAATGCACTTACTTTGGTAGAACCGACATCAGGCAGCAGCTTTCCAGAAGTAGATTCTGATACAGGGTCAGATTGCGACATCTTGCAATATGTAATAGAAAAAACAACATATAAAGCAAAATTATCAAATTCCTTAAATGACAGTTTCAGGAATGGGAAAAAATGCAAAACAGAATAGGTCTCTGGAAACCAGAAGCAAAAAGAAACAAAGACTTAAATAATGTCAAAAAAACTGGCGCCAAGTATGACGCCCACAATTGACAAATTTTTTGGCGCCAAAAACGTCTACAACAAACACGAGCGTCATAGATGACGCAACTACGTGAAAACTCTCAGCGTCAACTACGACGCTGGAAATGACGTCATTAACGTCAACAAACGTAATTTTCGCGCCAAAAAAGTCTTGCGCCAAAAATTACGCAATAAATTCTAGCATTTTTTGCACCCGCGAGCCTAACAGCCCGCAATTTAGAAGAAAAGTCAATTTGAAAAAATTTTTCAGGTAAGGAAAATATTTATTCATATGCATTTCCCAAAAATGAAACTGACAGTCTGTAAGAAGGAAATATACTGATTAACCTGAATCATGGCAAATATAAGTATAAAACATATATTTAGAACTTTACATATAAAGTGCCAAACCATAGCTGAGAGTGTCATAAATAAAATAAGACACCCTTACCAAAAGACACTCATCTACATATAGTAGATAGCCAAACCAGTACTGAAACGAGAATCAGCAGAGGTAATGGTATATAAGAGTATATCGTCGATCTGAAAAGGGAGGTAGGAGAAGAATCTCTATGACCGATAACAGAGAACCTATTAAATAGATCCCCGATAGGATGACCATGGAATTCAATAGGCAATACTCCCTTAACATCCCTCTGTCATTCACTGCACTCTGAGAGGATAACCGGGCTTCAGCATGCTGCGAAGCGCATATCAACTTAGAAATCTAGCACAAACTTACTTCACCACCTCCATAGGAGGCAAAGTTTGTAAAACTGAATTGTGGGTGTGGTGGGGGGTGTATTTATAGGCATTTTGAGGTTTGGGAAACTTTGCCCCTCCTTGTAGGAATGTATATCCCATACGTCACTAGCTCATGGACTCTTGCCAATTACATGAAAGAAATATATATATATATATATATATATATATAAATGTTTTCTTGTGAGTGAAGAACCATGTTATTTAAATGATTTCTTAACGCACCTTCAGCTTTAGAGCACTTTGGATTAACACATCTTTGGGTTAGTGCTTGAGTGAAAACCAGAACAGAATTTTGTAGCAAGCCCCATAGAATTCGACAAGGAGAAGGATTTCATGCTGCCACACTATCTGACCTCCAGATGATGGATAAGTTATAACTTATCTAGTAATACGAGCGCAAGAATAAGAGCACTAGATTTAACTTGACCAGTGTTATTGCTCAATAGCACAAATATTTGCTCCACTTGTAATCTAGGCTTTTATAGTACAATCTTACAGTGTTTAATGCCCCTTTAAAGGGACACAAAACCTCTTTTTTTTTCTTTCATGATTCAGATAGATAATACAATTTAAAAAGTTTCCACCCTCTGCATTTTCCATCCAGCCACTAAGAATGAAGTCTCATTACTACTATCTTCCTCACGCCTCACTACCTGCCTGCTCAACCCTATCCCTTCCCATCTAATAGCCCCTCTGTCTTCCATCCTCACTCCTGCTCTAACTAACATCTTCAACCTACCTCTCTCTACTGGTTCATTCCCATCTTCTTTCAAACATGCAAAGGTCACTCCCATACTCAAAAAACCCTCCCTTGACCCTAACTCTCCTGAAAGCTACCGCCCCATATCACTGCTTCCACTAACATAAAAACTCCTTCAAAAACTAGTTTACAATCGCCTAACCCACTTCCTGTCCAACAACTCCTTGCTTGACCCCCTACAATCTGGATTCGGCCCCAAACACTCAACTGAGACTGCCCTTATCAAGGTTACTAATCTTCTTTCTGCTAAAAGTAATGGCCACTACTCCATACTCTTACTTGACTTCTCAGCTGCCTTCGACACAGTTGACCACCCCCTCCTCCTACAGACCCTTAGCTCTTTTGGCCTCTGTGACACTGCTCTTTCTTGGATTCATGCTTATCTTTCTCACAGGTCTTTTTCTGTGTCTGGTGACTCCTCCTCTACAATGTCTCTGTCTGTTGGAGTACTTCAAGGATCTGTTCTGGGTCCTCTACTCTTCTCCATTTATACTTCTTCACTGGGTAAACATATAAACAGTTATGGCTTCAAATACCACCTCCATGCTGATGACACCCAGATTTACCTCCCCATCCCCGCTCTCTCTCCCTCTGTCCTTTCTCATGTCAGTGAATGCTTATCTGGTATTTCTTCCTGTATGGCCCTTACTATCTAAAGATTAACATGTCCAAGACTGAGCTCCTTCTAACCCCCCCCCCCTCAAGCTCTACGTCAACTTCTGACTTTTCTATCTCTGTTGACGACATCACCATCTCCCCAAGTCTGCTGCCACGGGGTTACACTTGACTCAAATCTATCCTTCGTTTCCCACATCCAATTACTTTCTTCATCCTGCCGCAACCACCTACGCAATATTTCCAAGATTCACCCTTTTCTGAGCGCTAACACCACACAGCAAATAATCCACTCTCTTGTTATTTCCCAACTTGACTACTGCAATAACCTACTTACTGGCCTTCCTCTTTCCCGCCTCTCCCCCCTTCAATCCATCCTAAATGCCTCTGCCAGGCTAATCCACCTTTCCCGTCGCTCTGTATCTGCTGCACCTCTCTGCGAGTCCCTTCATTGGCTCCCCATTCACAGCAGCATTAAATTAAAAATTCTCATCCTTTCATACAAAGCTCTCACCAACGCCGCTCCCCACTACCTATCCTCTCTAATAAACAAGTATACTCCAGCCTGCCCACTAAGATCCAACAATGACCTGCTCCTTGCATCTGCAACTATCACCTATTCTCATGCTAGACTGCAGGACTTCTGTCGTGCAGCACCTACCCTCTGGAACACTCTCCCTCGTGCTGTAAGGCTTTGCCCTAATCTGTCTTCCTTTAAATGCTCCCTGAAGACTTTCTTTGTTCAGAGAAGCCTACCACCCAACTCAATAATAAATTAATTTCACTTCCCTCATCTAACTCTGCATTAACATCTTTCTCAATCTTGCAGTCCTTGCCTCCTGCTTCTCACCCTCCTACCCTTCTAGATTGTAAGTTCCCATGGGAATAGGGTCCTTAATTCCTCCTGTATGTGTTTGGATTTTTTTGTCTTGTTTCTTACAAGTTTTATAACATTTTTTAATCTAAATTAATTGTACCCATGGACAGCGCTGCAGAATATGTTGGCGCTTTATAAATAAAGTATAATAATAATGTATAACATTGTTGCAAAACTGCTACCATACAGTGCTGCAGACACGTGCACATTCCTGAACTTACCTTCCTGATTTCAACAAAGGATAACAAGAAAACAAATAAAATGTTATAATAGAAGTAAACTGAAAAGTTGCTTAAAACTATATGTTCTATCTTGATCATGAAAGAAACATTTTGGGTTTTATGTCCCTTTAAGTTACAAGAAACACCAGAAAATGTTTACATATTGTTTGCCTATTCTGTGCCTATTTGCATATTCTAACTTCACAAATGTTATTTAGGAATTCTCATATGCTGTATAAATTATAAACACAGACTAAAAAATACAACTACGTTTTAAAAGATTGCAACATACCACATGATTTAAATAAAAGGAAAATATATAACACCAATTTTAATCCAGCAATGAAATTTGTTGTTTTAGGATGTAGAGGGAGTGGAAGTATTGGCAGCGGATTTACCCACAGTCTCAGATCTATTGTACTATATAATGTTTAGACATAAAAAGGTCCCCTGAGAACCCTATCCATGATTATAGGCTGTTGGGAGTGATAATCTTTTCCCAAAGTCGAACTACAGCTGACTGTAGATCTGCATCAATCACATGAACAGGCATTCAGACTAAATTAACAAGCCACTACAGTCTTAATTACTTTGTCAAAGATGAAAAATAGTAATTGATTTTGTCCTCGAACACTTCACCGTTTTCTCCCTCCATACAGATAAGAAATAAAAAGCTTGCTGCAAGGATTTGACTGCAGTCCTCTAATATTGATGCTTGAAGCTTCTTTTAAGCTGACAGATACAGTGTTAGCTCTGTACAACTGTACTTAAAACACTACATGGGTCTTGTACCACCACACAAAAAGTGCTGAAATTTCAATCAACATTAAAATAAATGAAATGTTATTGCTTAGTAATGTACATTGCTTTTGTCTTAGATCTTACTTATACTCAAGGAAGACTAAACATTACATTTTTCCTTTTCTTGGGGAGGGGGTTGTTTTAAAACCTCCTTACAAGATTGCTGAAACAAGGAATTTCCCTGCATCTCTGCATTAAGAACATAAAGGGACACTAAACCCACATTTTCTCTTTCATAATTAAGGTAGAGAATACATTTTTAAACAACATAACAATCTACTTTTATTATCTAATTTGCTTTATTCGTTAGATTTGCAATGCATATGGGTGAGCCAATAACATGAGGTATCTATGTGCAGCCACCAATCAGCAGCTATTGGGCCTATCTAGATATGCTTTTCAGCAAAGGATATAAAGAGAATGATGCAAATTAGATAATAAAAGTAAATTAGAAAGTTATTTGCAATTGCATGCTCTTTCTAAATCATGAACAAAATTGGGTTTCATGTCCCTTTAAAACAGAAATTCTAATAAAAGATTACATTTTCTAATTTGTCAGAGCATGTAGTGGAAGACATCTGTTTAGAATGCCCTATATTTTTAGTGGATGGCACAGCCGTATGATATAGTAAAACATATTAAAATAAAGTATTACACATACATATATACTGTATGTATATATATATATATATATATATATATATATATATATATATATATATATATATATATATATATATATACACACACACACACACATATATATACACACACACACATATATATATATATATATATATATATATATACACACACACACACATATATATATATATATATATACACACACACACATATATATATATATATATATAGCACACTTAAATTCAAGATGAATTTAAGTCAGGAGAGCATTGAGTTTCTGGACCTGAAGATCTTCAAATCCAATGGGGGTCTTGGGACAACTCTGTTCCGGAAAGCCACTGATAGGAATTCTTTGTTGGAAGCGACCAGTTGCCATCCACCAGCGCTAAAGAAAGCTCTGCCTAAATCTCAGTTTATGAGGGTTAAAAGGAATAATACTGACATAGGTCAAGCAGAAATACAGACGGATGAAATGAAGGAGCGCTTCCTGAGAAGGGGTTATCATAAGAAAATACTGGAGAGACACATCACTGAAATAAATTCAGGCGAAGTCCAAAAACAACAGGTGAAAGAGCAAGAAAGGATGACCCTGGTAACCACGTATGCGGCAGACAAGAATGGTTTGAACACTATCTTGAAAAAGAATTGGAGGATATTGAGCCTTGAGGATGCCCTCCCCTTTAAAGGGATGGGCGAACCAAGAGTTGGATATCGGAGAGGTAAATCATTAAAATATATCCTACAACTAACAGACCCTGTACACTGCTACACAACAAGGACATGGTTGAAGGATGTCAAGCCTGGTTGTTTTAAATGTAGTGGGTGTACCACCTGCAATGGAATGATAACCGGTAAATTCTTCCATCATCCAAGAAGTAGGAAAAAGTATGTACATAGGCACAGGATGACATGCACAACAAGTCATGTGGTCTACCTGCTACACTGCCCGTGTAGTTTGTTCTACGTGGGTAAGACCAGCGACAACCTGCGGATACGGATGGCCAATCATAAAAGTTCCATCAGAAGGGCTATCAAGAAGGGAGAATCGGATCAGCCGGTGGCTCGCCACTTCCTGGAGAGTGGACATAATGTTTGTGACCTGAGATATACATTAATAGATCATGTCCCTGCCCTACGAAGAGGTGGTGACAGGGGTAACATCTTATTGCAGAAAGAATCTAGATGGACATATGAATTGGACACCCTTACCCCTAAAGGCCTAAATGTGAAGCTGGACTGGCAGTGTTTCTTTTGATTAATTCTCTTGATTAATTCTCTTGAGTAATTCTTTTGAGTAATCCTTAGGATGGTGTATGATTGTACACATTCCTTTACCCTAACATCATGGCTGAGTTTGATTTATGCTGACCTTTTTTAGGGTGCTCCTAGATTTAATTTTATCTATGTGTTTATTTAGGTGTTTTTCAGCCTTCTCTGTTTAGGTTGTAATATCTTCTGTGACTAAGAGGTTACATCATTAGGTTTATCCCTAAGGTTATCCCTGCGCCTACATTTAACTTACTGGGATTTTAATATGTTCTGGCTATTATGATTAGTGGCTGGTATATATTAAATATTAGATATATTGAATGAAGAGATGAGGAACGACTCTTAACATGTATCATATTGGTTGCTTTGATAATGGGGGTATATGTTGCTGATGCTTTTAACATGTAAATAACATACTGTCACTCTTTTTATTAACAGGTTGTCACTTATTATTTTTTTACAGGGCTTATCACATTTTTTCATAGAGCTCTGGTGTTGATGACACGATCACGCATTTGCGCCTCCAGCCACAAACAACATCTAAGATGACGAGTATCTGCTGTGGTTGGCGCTGGTAGGTGGTTGGCGGCTTCCGGGGGTGTGACCCAATAGAGCGTGGCGTCTCCTTGCAGATGACGTGATTGAAGCGCCGGGTATGCACCGCTGCAAGCCGAGGCACAATGGGGAAGTTGAGGTGACTGTATTGCACTATGTTAATTGTTTGATTGTTTAAATGCATTTGTAATTGGTGCGGGGTGGGGTATAAGTATGCCACTGTTTGTTGTCACATTTGCTGTAAGTCTGAGGACGGGGGTGAAACCCCGAAACGTCACTAAGTAAAAAATTGAAGTGTAAAACGGAGAGTGCCTGCTTCTTTCTGAGATTATTTGTTACTTTTGCTGTGCACCCCGGACCTTATTTGAGAGTGCTATACCACTGACTGTTGCTTATATATATATATATATATATATATATATATATATATATATATATATATATACACACACACACACATATATATATATATATATATATATCAGGTAAAAAGAGTTTATATTCTGCGCCTTTCTTCTGCGGAGTATACAGTTGTGGGGCAAAAAACAGCCCCTATAACTAAGCACTTACTTCAGGCAACCTCAATCCGTATGAGGTAAGTGATCACCAGAGTATAGATGTTGTTCCAGGACCAATGTAGGTTGTCATCCGTAAGCTGATTAACTGATGTAGAAGTAACAATATATCCAATGTGCTATGAAGAACCGGGTTGAGTGCAGAATCTTCGCCACCCAGTCAGATGTCTCCAATGATATGTGAAAAGGAAACAGACAAAAGTGCCCAACAATAGTGAAGTATGCCTTTATTAATTAAAACATATACACATATATAAGCCTCAGATGTCAGCCCACTCACACTAAGCGACCTCAATCAATATGAGGTAAGTTAAAAACCAATAATAGGAGAACATCAAGTGGCGAATCAAATAATGCACCAGCCCAGCGAATAAATAAAAATCACTCAGTTGGTACCGTACTGCGTCCCTGACGCGTTTCGAAGTTGCCTTCTTCCTCAGAGGGATAGAAGTACGGAGATACTTACACATTTAGATCAAGAGTGATTTAAAAACCCGCGGCGTGTGACCACGGACGAAATTTCCGTCCACTGATTGGTTACACTAGCTCGCGGTTCATTGGATTAAACATCCTGATGCGTGATTGGTCTAAACAGGGTCATGTGACCATGTCATGAGACCCGATCGTCTGTACTATTCATACATTTAAGGTGGACCAATACCGCATCATACAAAACATAGCACAATTGGATAATAATAAATATATAGAAAATAAAAAGACCATAAATGAATAATGTGACCACTCTGTACCATATAGAAAAATATATAAAAAAAAAAAAATAATTATATATATAGTAATAATACCTAAAATATCACCATTATTATTGATGATATAGACAATATAAAAATTAATACATTGTAAAAACAACAACAATAATAATAAAAAATGATGATAATAACCAGTGTAATACATAATAATAAAAAGTAGATCTATAGATACATAAGCTAAAAGCTGTAAAAACATATACATCTCTGCACTTAAAAAGTATATATACATATATATAAATACATAATTGTATGCACCTACACATATATATACATACACACACATACATCCATCAATCCAAATATATACAAACCAATATTAATCAACAGTATTGTACACATTTAAAAACTAGTAATTAGTAATAAATAATGGATCTAAAATATTACTAACATAACTACATAGGGAACAGGATATTTTAAAAATTATTATATATAAAACTATATCAATTTATGTTAATAAAAAATATATTAAAAAATTAAAAAATTGTAAGACAGATATTTTATATTTTATATTAAAAACGCAGCCAGATCAATATCTTTATTGAGACCTTTTGGTATTTTGGTATCCAGGGTATGTATCCAGAAGGTTTCTCGTTTCCTTAAAGTTAACTCTCTATCTTCATTAGGAACAAATTTAATAAATTCAATAATAGAACCTTTAAGGCATGATGGATCTTGATTATGAAAGGACAGGTAATGTGCAGACAGATTGTGTGACTTTTCCCCATTCTTTATATTCGTAATGTGCTCCAGTAAGCGTTTCTTATAGGGGCGTGTCGTGCGACCCACATATTGTAGGCCACACCCTCGTGCCAAAGGATATTCTGAAAAAGTAGTTGACATTGCGTATAATAAGGCTATGGATCTGGATAGAAATGTTTTACTATTTGGGGATACCCATACACAAACTTATGAGGAAGGATTACAGATTAATAAAATTGAGAACACTACGACTAAGAGAAAAAAGACTGGAGTAAATATGATTACCACATATAATGAGGGAGCTGCAGACATCAAGAAAATCTTCAAAAAACATTGGCACATACTAAAAAAAGATAAATTACTTGATGACATAACTAGTATGGGGCCTAGTATGATTTTTAGAAAAAATAAAAACTTAAAATCAATTTTAGCCCCGAGCAAATTAAAGAAACCTGTATCCAAGACTAATTGGTTAGAAAGAAGATCAACTGGTTTCTTTAAATGCAACAGAGCAAATTGTGTATCATGCAGCCACCATTATTCTTGTAGTAAAGTGACTAAAAAGGTGATCTCCAGCTCAAATAACAAAGAAGTAGAGATTAATGCACTTGTAAATTGCAGAACTGACTTTGTCGTGTACCTACTCCAATGTGGGTGTGGCCTACAATATGTGGGTCGCACGACACGCCCCTATAAGAAACGCTTACTGGAGCACATTACGAATATAAAGAATGGGGAAAAGTCACACAATCTGTCTGCACATTACCTGTCCTTTCATAATCAAGATCCATCATGCCTTAAAGGTTCTATTATTGAATTTATTAAATTTGTTCCTAATGAAGATAGAGAGTTAACTTTAAGGAAACGAGAAACCTTCTGGATACATACCCTGGATACCAAAATACCAAAAGGTCTCAATAAAGATATTGATCTGGCTGCGTTTTTAATATAAAATATAAAATATCTGTCTTACAATTTTTTAATTTTTTAATATATTTTTTATTAACATAAATTGATATAGTTTTATATATAATAATTTTTAAAATATCCTGTTCCCTATGTAGTTATGTTAGTAATATTTTAGATCCATTATTTATTACTAATTACTAGTTTTTAAATGTGTACAATACTGTTGATTAATATTGGTTTGTATATATTTGGATTGATGGATGTATGTGTGTGTATGTATATATATGTGTAGGTGCATACAATTATGTATTTATATATATGTATATATACTTTTTAAGTGCAGAGATGTATATGTTTTTACAGCTTTTAGCTTATGTATCTATAGATCTACTTTTTATTATTATGTATTACACTGGTTATTATCATCATTTTTTATTATTATTGTTGTTGTTTTTACAATGTATTAATTTTTATATTGTCTATATCATCAATAATAATGGTGATATTTTAGGTATTATTACTATATATATAATTATTTTTTTTTTTTTATATATTTTTCTATATGGTACAGAGTGGTCACATTATTCATTTATGGTCTTTTTATTTTCTATATATTTATTATTATCCAATTGTGCTATGTTTTGTATGATGCGGTATTGGTCCACCTTAAATGTAT
>NC_069505.1:142302337-142387337 GCF_027579735.1 Bombina bombina | reverse complement strand
CATAGTTTATTTCTTCATTCATTCCTAAGGGTGCAAGTGATCTTAGGTTATAGATCCATTTACATTCATTTTGTAACATTATCTTATCAATATTACCTCCTCTTTCTTTGAGGTCTATTTTTTGAAGACCCCTGAATTTGAGTTCATGTTTATTACTATTGTGGCTATGGAAAAAATGTCTTGCAACACTGCTGGTATCAATTAATTTATTCTTTATATCTCTTTTATGTTCTTTAATTCTTTCCTTTAGCTCTCTGTAGGTCTTACCTATGTAAAAACATGGGCAGTTACAGTAAATCAGATAAATTACTCCTTCACTCATACAGTTTATATGTCCCTGAATATGCCAATTATTCCCAGTTTTATCAATAAATTGATTTCCTATTGTCATATTTATGCATACTGAACATTTTGAGCATTTAAAGTTCCCATCAGTGGTTTTATATTTAGATAGCCAATTATTCCCTTTATTAGCAAGTAGAACTATTTATATATTACAATGTTATTATATTATAACCTTTGGTCTGCTCCAATAAACACTTTATTATTGCTCCCCTTCTACTAGTGGATTTTTATATCTAGTATTATTATTGTATGATTGTATATTGCTCTGTTGTAGTTTTCTGACCTAGGAAGATTAGTCCAATTAATTTTATGGGATTAGTTAGTGCTGGACAGGAATTGCTATTTCTCTTTTGTCTTTTTCAATATATATATATATATATATATATATATATATATATATATATATATATATATATATATATATATATATATATATATATATATATATATATATACTAACTGGCCTCCCTCTCTCCTGCCTCTCTCCCCTCTCCCCTCCAATCCATCCTAAATGCATCTGCCAGACTAATCCACCTCTCTTGACGCTCTGTTTCTGCTGCACCTCTCTGTGAGTCCCATCGCTGGCTCCCCATTCACAACAGAGTTAAATTCAAAATTCACACCCTGACCTACAAAGCACTCACCAATGCTACCCCACCCTACCTGTCCTCACTCATCAACAAATATACTCCTGCCCGTCCCCTAAGATCCAACAGCGACTTGCTTCTTGCGTCCTCTACCATCACCTCCTCTCATTCTAGACTACAGGACTTCTCTTGTGCGGCACCAACCCTCTGGAACGCACTTCCTCAAGATGTCAGACTTGCCCCTAACCTCTCCTCCTTTAAACGTTCCCTAAAGACCCTTCTGTTCAGGGAAGCTTATCACCCGACTTAACAAACTAACTTCAATTAACTAACAGTTGCCCTCTATCTCCTCACTAATATCATTCTCACCTCTGCAGTCCCCACCTCCTGTTTCCAATCCTCCTACCCGTCTAGATTGTAAGTTCCCACGGGAACAGGGCCCTCAATTCCCCCTGTATTTGTCCGTAAAATTTTGTGTCTTATCATGTTGTTTCTCCACTGTACTGTTATCCTTGTACCCATGGGCAGCGCTGCGGAATCTGTCGGCGCTTTATAAATAAAGAAGAATAATAAATATATATATATATATATATATATATATATATATATATATATATATATATATATATATATATATATATATATATATATATATATATATATATATATATATACACACACACAAATCCCTATATCTGGAATTCCAAAATCCAAATTTATTCTGAAATCCAAACGTTTTCATTTATATATTTTTTTTAAATAAAATTAGCAAAACATACTAGTTTTCCCAGCCTGTAAGTCACAATCTTTTTTTCCTTTGCCTATGTTTTTGTGTTCTAAAATAGTCTATATTTATTTAAAACAAATAAAATCTTTCTGATAACAGTTCTGTACTATTTTTCCATGGGTACTATTTATACAAAAGTATTATAACTAATATAAATCTACTTTTAGCTGTATTATGACATATAAATATTTAATAAATTACATAAGATATTGTTGTTTAACACTTGATTCCATTCCCTCTCCAAGTTTCATGTTACAGATGCAAATATTTCAAAATCCAAACTATTCCAAAATCCATACCTCTTATGGTCCCAATCAGTTGGGATAAATGTGTTTCTACTTGTATACATACTGTATGTGTTTATATATATATATATATAGAGAGAGAGAGAGAGAGAGAGAGAGAGAGAGAGAGAGAGAGAGAGAGAGAGAGAGAGAAAGAGAGAGAGAGAGAGAGAGAGAGAGAGAGAGAGAGCTGAAGGACGGAGCACTCTCTGGTCTTATCAAGTGTACAACACAATTTTATTTAAAGTGACGTGTTCACCCCTTCATCAGACCAACGTCAGTTGGTTGGCCTGATGAAGGGGTGAACACCTCGAAATGTCACTTTAAATAAAATTGTGTTGTACACTTGATAAGACCAGAGAGTGCTTTGTCCTTCAGCTCTATCAACTATTCTTAGCACCCTGGCATATGAAGCTTGCTAGTGGGAGTCAGGGCCGCCATCAGGGGGTGACAGGGGTGACTCCTGTCAGGGGCCCAATGGGCCAGGGGGGCCCCATGAGGCAAGAACTAAAAAAAAAAAAAAAAAAATTTTTAAATTTTGGCAGCCACCAGTGGGTACTACAGCAGAGTGCTAATTGAGCATGGGAAATGTTATTACAAGGAGTAAAGTATTAGTATTTGAGAGGATTTCTGAGTGTGCACTAAACCACTATGCACAGTGTGAGGCAGACTTGGCACTTTGTTTGTACAGCGTGTGCCTGAGTCAGACAGCAGATCACTTTCATTTGCAGTGGAGTTAGCAAATGTGTTTTTTTTTTTTTTTGCAATTTTGGATTGTAACTTCAGTGTGGTAGTAGTTGCATGGTGGGGCCAGGGGTCCAATAAAACAATTTTTTTTAGTAGCAGTGTATTTATGATTATTTGACAATGCTGTAGAAATTCTATATTTAAAACCATGCAGAAATGTTTCCTCCTCAATACACAAATGGTAGGTGCCCTTTTGGCAGATCAAGATTGCTCAGTGTTTGAAATGAGACAGGTTAACTTAAAACTGTTCAGTTTACACTAAAGCTGACATAAGTTTGTGTGTGTGTATCCATTGTCTGTTCCTTTTTAGGACATTTTGACCTTACTACTGATTATTCACATCTTTCTACAGACTTTGAGACTAATGAGACCTTTACGGAAGTCACCAATCCACCATTTAACCTTTAAATTATTGTTTAGGCAGTTCAGGACCCTTCCTTTCAGCCACTGCATGCTGTTGTCATCATTTAGTTGGCATTTTCCTTTACAAAAAGATAATCAGAACTCCATATTTTGTTTTCTAAATCTCCTTTTTTTTTACAAAACTGTAGTCTTCCTCATTACTTGTCAGGTCAATGTAATCAAGTGCTGAGTGTCTGTTTGGGTGTCTGAGTGTGTTTGTGTGTTACTTTGCGTGTCTGCTAGAGTGTCTATATGTGAATCCTTATGTGTGAGTGTGTGTGTTCCAGTGTATGAGTGGGTCTGTGTGTTTGTATGTTACTACCTTTACAACATTTCCAAGTTTAAATAGACACTTAAGAATAAAGTGCATATACGTTTTAGTCACTTGGTCAAAAATTGCACATGTCAAAGGGGGGGGGGGGGCCTTTGACATGTGCAATTTTTGACCAAGGGGGGGGGGGGGCCTGATCAATGGTTAAGTCAGGGGCCCCAAAATTTCTAGTGGCGGCCCTGGTGGGAGTGCACCTATTTCTACATGATTTATATATATATATATATATATATATATATATATACACATACAGTATATATCCCTCAACTGCCAGGCACTCTCACTCAACTTATTTCAACTGCCAGGGGGCTCTCAATATCTTCAAAAAGATCCATGCTTTAAAGCATAACATATATATATATATATATATATACATACATATACATACATACATACACACACACACATATTAAAGTAAAACCTAAGTTTATTATTGAAATAAATATATAAAAATGTTTTTAAGGGATTTAGTATGTATATATGTATATGCACATATATATGTGTATGTATATGTACATATGTATGTGCACATATGACCCAAGCAGGTGTTTTACCTATGAGTTTAACCCATTTGAAGGATTCAATCATATAGTTATCTAGAGTCAGAGATACATGCTCTAATGAATTAGAACATGACATTTTTAGATTAAATTTTGATTTAAGCTTATATGATCAATTAAAAGTGTTTAATACCTGTGATATACTTAAAAAGAAAATAAAAGCTATCCATTTTACACACATTTTAGACTTAAAGGGATACTAAACCCATTTTTTTTCTTTTATGATTCAGATAGAGCATGCAATTTTAAGCAACTTTCTAATTTACTCCTACTATCAATTTTTCTTCATTCTCTTGCTATCTTTATTTAAAAAGCAGGAATTTAATGCTTAGGAGTCAGCCCATTTTAGGCTCAGCACCCTGGATAGCGCTTGCTTATTGGTGGCTACATTTTACAAACCAATAAGCAAGCATTACCCAGGTTCTCAACCAAAAATGGGCCGACTCTTAAAGAGACACTGAACCCAAATTTTTTCTTTCGTGATTCAGATCGAGCATGCAATTTTAAGCAACTTTCTAATTTACCCCAATTATCAAATTTTCTTCATTCTCTTGGTATCTTTATTTGAAATGCAAGAATGTAAGTTTAGATGCCGGCCCATTTTTGGTGAACACACTGTGTTGTTCTTGCTGATTGGTGGGTAAATTCACCCACCAATAAAAAAGTGCTTTCCCTGGTCCTGAACCAAAATATATAGCTTAGATGCCTTCTTTTTCAAATAAAGAAAGCAAGAGAACGAAGAAAAATTGATAATAGGAGTAAATTAGAAAGTTGCTTAAAAGTGCATGCTCTATCTGAACCATTAAAGAAAAAAAAATAGTGTTTAGTGTCCCTTTAAACTGAAATTGTTGTTATTTAGTAAATTCCTCAAAGACCACCATCTTTTTACTAGATTGTCTATATATCTTAACGATACAGTTACAGGGTCAGTGTAATTGTACATTTCATAAAACATATTAACAAATTATTAACACATTAGAGCATTTTCTTTTCACACCTCCGTTTAATGACCTTGAAATAGAACCATGTAAGCTCTGCCACTTACAGGGTCGGCTCTAAGGGGGGGCATTGGGGGGGCAATGTCCACCCAAATGGAATGCTGTGCCCCCCAGGGCAAAAGAAGTGATTTAAATTTTTTTTTTTTTACATTTTAAAAGTGACGGAACGTCCAGGGTCCCAAATGTCGCATAAACCATTTGCAGCCACTGGACCCTGGAGATCAGCCACTTAGGAGGGCCCAGCTAATCTCTTTACTCTCCTCTATTTAAACCAGATAACAAATAAAGTTGCATTTCCCTGCTGGTGCTCTCACAGTTAACCTAGGACTTGCTGGGAGAAGCTAACAGTCAGTGAGAGGGAAGGCAGAAGTAATTTTGTGAAAACACAGCCGTATAATCAATGTGTGTGTGAGAGTAATATCCCTTCCCTATTGTGCTTTATATCCTGGCAGCCACAGATAAAGAAGCAAATTGGGAATACCTTGGTTTCCCCACTGCAGGTCACACAAAACAAGTGTGCATTAAGCCTGCTTTATCTGCAGTGATCAGTGTAAAATGTGTGTCAGATTATAGGTGCTCACATACACACACTTCAAATGTAGCTGTGGGACAATGAGTGAAATAGCCTTATGTTTATTATTTACATGTTTCAAAACCTCTCCTATTTGTCCCCAAGGTTGTTTTATTATATATATATATATATATATATATATATATATATATATATATATATATATATATATATATATATATATATATATATATATATATATATATATATATATATATACACACACACATACATACATACACACAATACACACACTGTGTGTATATTTATATATTATTTGTGTGTGTGTGTATATATATATATATATATATATATATGTATATGTGTGTGTATATACATATATACTGTGTTTATGTGTGTGTGTAAATATATATATATATATATATATATATACACAGTGTGTGTGTGTGTGTGTATATATATATATATATGTGTATATATATATATATATATATATATATATATATACTGTGTGAGTATATATATATATATATATGTGTGTGTGTGTATATGTATGTGTGTATACAGTGTATATATATATATATATATATATATATATATATATATATATATATATATATATATATATATATATATATATATATATATATATATAACATTTGTGTGTATATACATACTGTATATACTGTGTGTGTGCTGGTAAATATCATTAATAATATCTGTACAAGTAATGTGCTGCTTGGCACTCAAACTTATTGTCACATAAAAGCTTATTTGATCATTAGTAAGGTCATTGGTAGAGCTACACATGCAAACAGTATCCACTGGCTGTGTCATATGTGGAAGACATTCCTGAGATATGACAAATGTAACCCCTGCACTGCCATAAATCTGGTAAATGTAACTGCTGCGGCACTGCCAAACATCTTATAAATGTAACCCCTACACTCCTTGAGATATGACAAATGTAACCCCTGCACTGCCATATATCTGGTAAATGTAACCGCTGCGGCACTGCCAGACATCTTATAAATGTAACCCCTACACTCCTTGAGATATGACACATGTAACCACTGCACTTCCAGAAATATAAACAAATCTAACTCCTGCACAGCCAGAGATCTGATAATGTTACCCCTGGACTGCCACAGTAGGTCTGCTCTTATTTTGACTCTCATACATGCTTTTTAAATGCTTGCCCCCTCGTGAAAAAAAAAAAGTCCCCCCCATTCGTTCTGGAGCCGACTCTGGCCACTTACCCCTATGAAAAGTGTCTCTCACCCTAAATCATAGTGCAAACAAATAGCATAAAGCAGTATAGTTAAAACGACAAACCCTTTTTTTAAATAGCAAAAGTCACAACACAGAAGTATAAGGGTTCATATAGATTTAACACAGCAAACTAATCTGCTATGCACTAGCCTGGATAGCCAAGCAAAGGCTAAGTCTGCAATAGGGAGCTGTTTATTCATTGCCTGTTACCCAAAAGCATATTAGTTTATATCACATGGTAGGGACATATGTACTTGAAGCAAATAGACCATTTGATGGAAATAAGGGGATAAGGTATAATGACCATAATGACCAAATGTTGTGCCATTGTCTCCATAGTATTATAAACATCTAGACTAAAGATTATAAACAAATTAACTTAATATTCCCAGGGGACTATTTAGTCTCCAGACATGGTATGAGGGAATGATACCCTCTGACTGTCTATCACAGAAATAATTCAATATGGTGAGCTATTGCTTTTAATAAAGTATATGAACACACAGTATTACACAACACTGCTGTATTCAAACAATTATAAAGAAAACACATTAACTTGGATCTTTCATTTTAAGCCAATTTCATTTAAGGGAGATAAAAATACACTTCAACTTTCATGGTTTAGATAGAATAACATAATTTATGTAACAATTTACCTGATAAATTCATTTCTTTCATATTGGCAAGAGTCCATGAGCTAGTGACGTATGGGATATACAATCCTACCAGGAGGGGCAAAGTTTCCCAAACCTCAAAATGCCTATAAATTCCCCCTCACCACACCCACAATTCAGTTTAACGAATAGCCAAGAAGTGGGGTGATAAAGAAAGGAGTAAAAAGCATCAACAAAGGAATTTGGAAATAATTGTGCTTTATACAAAAAAATCATAACCACCATAAAAAGGGTGGGCCTCATGGACTCTTGCCAATATGAAAGAAATGAATTTATCAGGTAAATTTTTACATAAATTATGTTTTCTTTCATGTAATTGGCAAGAGTCCATGAGCTAGTGACGTATGGGATATCAATACCCAAGATGTGGAGCTCCACTCAAGAGTCACTAGAGAGGGAGGGATACAAATAAACAACAGCCATTTCTCGCTGAAAAAATAATCCACAATCCAAAATATAAGTTATTCTCATAATGAAAAGAAAAACTTAAAACATCAGCAGAAGAATCAAACTGAAACAGCTGCCTGAAGAACTTTTCTACCAAAAACTGCTTCTGATGAAGCAAATACATCAAAATGGTAGAATTTAGTAAATGTATGCAAAGAGGACCAAGTTGCTGCTTTGCAAATCTGATCAACTGAAGCTTCATTCTTAAAAGCCCACGAAGTGGAGACTGATCTAGTAGAATGAGCTGTAATTCTCTGAGGCTGGGCCTGACCGACTCCAAATAAGCTTGATAAATCAAAAGCTTTAACCAAGAAGCCAAGGAAATAGCAGAGGCCTTCTGACCTTTCCTAGGACCAGAAAATATAACAAATAGATTAGAAGTCTTCATGAAATCTTTAGTAGCTTCAACATAATATTTCAAAGCTCTCACCACATCCAAAGAATGTAAGGATCTTTCCAAAGAATTCTTAGGATTAGGACACAAAGAAGGGACAACTTCTCTACTAATGTTGTTAGAATTCACAACTTTAGGCAAAAATTTAAATGAAGTCCGCAAAACTGCCTTATCCTGATGAAAAATCAGAAAAGGAGATTCACAAGAAAGAGCAGATAGCTCAGAAACTCTTCTAGCAGAAGAGATGGCCAAAAGGAACAACACTTTCCATAAAAAAGTAGTAGTTTAATGTCCAAAGAATGCATAGGCTCAAACGGAGGGGCCTGTAACGCCTTCAAAACCAAATTAAGACTCCAAGGAGGAGAAATGTATTTAATGACAAGCTTAATACGAACTAAACCCTGTACAAAACAGTGAATATCAGGAAGTTTAGCAATCTTTCTGTGAAATAAAACAGAAAGAGCAGAGATTTATCCCTTCAAGGAACTTGCAGACAAACCCTTATCCAAACCTTCCTGAAGAAACTGTAGAATTCTAGGAATTCTAAAAGAATGCCAAGATAATTTATGAGAAGAACACCAGGAAATGTAGGTCTTCCAAACTCGATAATAAATCTTTCTAGAGACAGATTTACGAGCTTGTAACAGTATTAATCACTGAGTCAGAAAAACCTCTATGACTTAGTACAAAACGTTCAATTTCCATACCTTCAAATTTAATGATTTGAGATCCTTATGGAAAAACAGACCTTGAGACAGTAGGTCCGGCCTTAACGGAAGTGGCCAAGGTTGGCAACTGGACATCCAAACAAGATCCACATACCAAAACCTGTGGGGCCATGCTGGAGCCACCAGCAACACACACAATTGTTCCATTATGATTTTGGATATCACTCTTGGAAGAAGAACTAGATGCGGGAAAATGTAAGCAGGATGATAACACCAAGGAAGTGTCAGCGCATCCACTGCTTCCGCCTGAACATCCCTAGACCTGGACAGGTATCTGGGAAGTTTCTTGTTTAGATGAGAGGCCATGACATCTATCTCTGGAAGACCCCACATCTGAACAATCTGAGAAAACACATCTGGATGGAGAGACCACTCCCCTGGATGTAAAGTCATACGGCTGAGATAATCCGCCTCCCAATTGTCTACACCTGAGATATGCACCGCAGATATTAGACAGGAGCTGGATTCCGCCCAAGCAAGTATCCAAGATACTTCTTTCATAGCTTGGGGATTGTGAGTCCCACCCTGATGATTGACATATGCCACAGTTGTGATATTGTCTGTCTGAAAGCAAATCAACAGTTCTCTTTTCAACAGAGGCCAAAACTGAAGAGCTCTGAGAATTGCACAGAGTTCTAAAATATTGATTGGTAATCTCGCCTCTTGAGATTTCCAAACCCCTTGTGCTGTCAGAGATCCCCAAACAGCTCCCCAACCTGAAAGACCTGCGTCTGTAGTGATCACAGTCCAGGTTGGCTGATCAAAGGAAGCACCATGAACTAAACGCTGGTGATTTAACCACCACGTCAGAGAGTGTCGAACATTGGGATTTAAGGATATTAACTGTGATATATTTGTATAATCCCTGCACCATTGATTCAGCATACAAAGCTGGAGAGGTCTCATGTAAAAACGAGCAAAAGGAATGGCGTCCGATGCTGCAGTCATGAGGCCTAAAACTTCCATGCACATAGCCACTGAAGGGAATGACTGAGACTGAAGGTGCCGACAGGCTGCAACCAATTTCAAACGTCTCTTTTCTGTTAGAGACAGAGTCATGGACACTGAATCTATCTGGAAACCTAAAAAGGTGACCCTTGTCTGAGGAATCAAGAAACTTTTTGGTAAATTGATCCTACAACCATGTTGATTCGTGTGAGATTCAAACACTAGTTGATTCGTCTGAGATTCTGCAGAACGTAAAGACTGAGCTAGTACCAAGATATCATCCAAATAAGGAAACACCACAATACACTACTCTCTGATTACAGAGAGTAGGGCACCTAGAACCTTTGAAAAGATTCTTGGAGCTGTTGCTAGGCCAAATGGAAGAGCAACAAATTGGTAATGCTTGTCTAGAAAAGAGAATATGAAGGTATGCATCCTGCAAGTCTGTTGTAGACATATAATGTCCTTGCTGAACAAAAGGCAGAATAATCCTTGAAAGTTGGTACTCTTACATAACGATTCAAAATTTTCAGATCCAGAACTGGCCTGAATGAATTTTCCTTCTTTGGGACAATGAATAGATTTGAATAAAACACCAGACCTTTTTCCTGAAAAGGAACCGGCATGATTACCGCTGAAGACTCCAGGTCTGAAACACACTTCAGGAAAGCCTGAGCTTTTACTGGATTTGCTGGGATACGTGAGACAAAAAATCTCACAGGAGGTCTTACTCTGAATCCTATTCGATACCCTTGAGAGACAATGCTCTGAATCCATTGATTTTGGACAGAATGTATCCAAAAATCCTTGAAAACCCTTAATCTGCCCCCTACCAGCTGAGCTGGAATGAGGGCCGCACCTTCATGCAGACATGGGGCTGACTTTGTTTTTTTAAAAGGCTTGGATTTATTCCAATTTGAGGAAGGCTTCCAATTGGAAACAGATTCCTTGGGGGAAGGATTAGATTTTTGTTCCTTATTTTGACGAAAGGAACGAAAACGATTAGAAGCCTTAAATTTACCCTTAGGTTTTTTATCCGGAGGCAGAAAAACCCTCTTTCCTCCAGTAACAGTTGAAATAATAGAATCCAACTGAGAACCAAATAAATTATTACCTTGGAAAGAAAGAGATAATAATCTAGACTTAGATGTCATATCAGCATTCCAAGATTTAAGCCATAAAGCTCTTCTAGCTAAAATAGCTAAATACATGGATCTGACATCAATTTTGATAATATCAAACATGGCATCACAAATAAAATGATTAGCATGTTGCAGTAAGCGAACAATGCTAGATATGTCAGAATCCAATTCTTGTTGCGCTAAATTCTCCAACCAAAAAGTTGATGCAGCCGCAACATCAGCCAAAGAAATTGCAGGCCTGAGAAGATTACCTGAATATAAATAGGCTTTCCTTAGATAGGATTCAAGTTTCCTATCTAAAGGATCTTTAAAAGAAGTACTATCTTCCATAGGAATAGTGGTACGTTTAGCAAGAGTAGAAATTGCCCCATCAACTTTTGTGATCTTTTCCCAAAACTCTATAGAAATTGCTGGTAAAGGATACAATTTTTTAAACCTTGAAGAAGGAATAAAAGGAGTACCTGGCTTATTCCATTCCTTAGAAATCATATCAGAAATAGCATCAGGAATAGGAAAAACCTCTGGAGTAACCACAGGAGGTTTAAAAACAGCATTTAAACGTTTACTAGTCTTAATGTCAAGAAGACTAGCCTCCTCAATATCCAAAGTAATTAACACTTCTTTTAACAAAGAACGAATATACTCTATTTTAAACAAATAAGTAGATTTGTCAGTGTCAATATCTGAGGAGGGATCTTCTGAATCAGATAGATCCTCATCAGAGGAGGATAAATCATTATGTTGTCGGTCATTTGAAATTTCATCAACTTTATGAGAAGTTTTAAAAGACCTTTTATGTTTATTAGAAGGCGGAAATGCAGACAAAGCCTTCTGACTAGAAGGGGTAACAAATTCTTTAAAATTCATAGGTATATCATGTACATTTGAAGTTGAAGGAACTGCAACTGGCAATGTACTATTACTGATGGATACATTCTCTGCATGTAAAAGTTTATCATGACAACTATTACAAATGACATTCTGAGATATAATTTCCACAATCTTACAACAAATGCACTTAGCTTTGGTAGAACCGATGTCAGGCTGCAAAGTTCCAACAGATACTTCTGAGGCAGGACCAGATTGAGACATCTTGCGAAATGTAAAAGAAAAAACAACATATAAAGCAAAATTATTAATTTCCTTTTATGACAGTTTCAGGAATGGGAAAAAATGCAAACAGCAATGGGGTATAAAATGAATGAAAAATTTGGCGCCAAGTATGACGCACAACGTAAGAGAAAATCTTTTGGCGCCATCAATATCTGGAAATGACACACTTGCGTCACTAACGACGCAACCGCGTGTAAGGCTTCCGCGTCAACTACGACGCCGGAAATGATGAACTTGCATCAACGGACGTACTTTTCGTGCCAAAAAATTCTCGCGCCAAGAATGACGCAATAAAGTCTAGAATTTGGCGCACCCGCTGGCCTAATGCTGCCCACAATTTGTAAGAAAAAAGTAGTCAATTTGAAAAAAGACTAAACCCGAGGTAAGAAAAAAATATTTCTTAATATGTTTATTTCCCAAATATGAAACTGACAGTCTGCACAAGGAAATACATGAACCTGACTCATGGCAAATATAAGTACAATACATATATTTAGAATTTTATATAAATGCATAAAGTGCCAAACCATAGCTGGGGTGTCTTAAGTAATAAAAAACATACTTACCGAAAGACACCCATCCACATATAGCAGATAGCCAAACCAGTACTTAAACAGTTATCAGTAGAGGTAATGGTATATGAGAGTATATTGTCGATCTGAAAAGGGAGGTAGGAGATGAATCTCTACGACCGATAACAGAGAACCTATGAAATAGACCCCCGTTAGGAAAACCATTGCATTCAATAGGTGATACTCACTTCACGTC
This sequence comes from Bombina bombina, assembly GCF_027579735.1. Taxonomy (NCBI): domain Eukaryota; kingdom Metazoa; phylum Chordata; class Amphibia; order Anura; family Bombinatoridae; genus Bombina; species Bombina bombina. The sequence continues at coordinate 142,374,278 of NC_069505.1, read as the reverse complement.
CCACTGACATTCACTGTACTCTGAGAGGAATCGGGCTTCAAAATGCTGAGAAGCGCATGTCAAAGTAGAAATCTTAACACAAACTTACTTCACCACCTCCATAGGAGGCAAAGTTTGTAAAACTGAATTGTGGGTGTGGTGAGGGGTGTATTCAGGGCCGCCATCAGGGGGTGACAGGGGTGACTCCTGTCAGGGGCCCAATGGGCCAGGGGGGCCCCATGAGGCAAGAACTAAAAAAAAAAAAAAAAAAAAAAAAATTTTAAATTTTGGCAGCCACCAGTGGGTACTACAGCAGAGTGCTAATTGAGCATGGGAAATGTTATTACAAGGAGTAAAGTATTAGTATTTGAGAGGATTTCTGAGTGTGCACTAAACCACTATGCACAGTGTGAGACAGACTTGGCACTTTGTTTGTACAGCGTGTGCCTGAGTCAGACAGCAGATCACTTTCATTTGCAGTGGAGTTAGCAAATGTGTTTTATTTTTTTTTGCAATTTTGGATTGTAACTTCAGTGTGGTAGTAGTTGCATGGTGGGGCCAGGGGTCCATTAAAACAATTTTTTTTAGTAGCAGTGTATTTATGATTATTTGACAATGCTGTAGAAATTCTATATTTAAAACCATGCAGAAATGTTTCCTCCTCAATACACAAATGGTAGGTGCCCTTTTGGCAGATCAAGATTGCTCAGTGTTTGAAATGAGACAGGTTAACTTAAAACTGTTCAGTTTACACTAAAGCTGACATAAGTTTGTGTGTGTGTATCCATTGTCTGTTCCTTTTTAGGACATTTTGACCTTACTACTGATTATTCACATCTTTCTACAGACTTTGAGACTAATGAGACCTTTACGGAAGTCACCAATCCACCATTTAACCTTTAAATTATTGTTTAGGCAGTTCAGGACCCTTCCTTTCAGCCACTGCATGCTGTTGTCATCATTTAGTTGGCATTTTCCTTTACAAAAAGATAATCAGAACTCCATATTTTGTTTTCTAAATCTCCTTTATTTTACAAAACTGTAGTCTTCCTCATTACTTGTCAGGTCAATGTAATCAAGTGCTGAGTGTCTGTTTGGGTGTCTGAGTGTGTTTGTGTGTTACTTTGCGTGTCTGCTAGAGTGTCTATATGTGAATCCTTATGTGTGAGTGTGTGTGTTTCAGTGTATGAGTGGGTCTGTGTGTTTGTATGTTACTACCTTTACAACATTTCCAAGTTTAAATAGACACTTAAGAATAAAGTGCATATACGTTTTAGTCACTTGGTCAAAAATTGCACATGTCAAAGGGGGGGGGGGCCTTTGACATGTGCAATTTTTGACCAAGGGGGGGGGGGGCCTGATCAATGGTTAAGTCAGGGGCCCCAAAATTTCTAGTGGCGGCCCTGGGTGTATTTATAGGCATTTTGAGGTTTGGGAAACTTTGCCCCTCCTGGTAGGATTGTATATCCCATACGCCACTAGCTCATGGACTCTTGCCAATTACATGAAAGAAATGCATTTTTAAGAGACTTTTGAATTTACTTCTTTTATCAAATTTACTTCATTTTCTTGGTATCATTTGCTAAGAAGCACAGCTAGGTAAGCTCAGGAGCAGCAACACGCTACTGGGAGCTAATTGGTGGCTATACATATATATCTCTTGTCATCGGCTCACCAAATGTGTTCAGCTAGTTCCCAGTAATGCACTGCTGCTCTGAAGCTGACTTTAACTATAGGTTTAGTTTATTTGCAGGGGTTAACATAGTTCTATATAAGCAAAAGTGTAATAATAAAATACTTTAACTCATTTGAGCATTTTCTTTGTGCGCTTTTATGCCCCTTTAACAACCCTGTGGTTTTCTGGAATGCCTACACTAGTAATTTATATGGATTGGAGTGTGTGTGTTGTATGAGAGTGTGTGGTGTGTGCGTGTGTGTTATATTAGAGTGTGTGTGTTTTATAAGTCTGATGTGTTGTATGGGAGTGTGATGTGTTGTATGGGAGTGTGATGTGTTGTTTGGGAGTGGTTGTGTTGTATGGGAGTGTGTGTGTTGCATGAAAGTGTGTGGTGTGCGTGTGTGTTATATTAGAGTGTATATTAGAGTGTATGTGGTGTGTGTGTTGTAAGAGTGTGATGCCTTGTATGGGAGTGTGTGTGTTGTATGGGAGTGTGTGTGTTGTATGAGAGTGTGTGGTGTGGGTGTGTGTTATATTAGAGTGTGTGTGTTTTATGAGTGTGCATGTGTTGTATGGGAGTGTGTATGTTGTATGAGAGTGTGTGGTGTGTGTGTGTGTGTGTTATATTAGAGTGTGTGTGGTGTGTGTGTTGTATGAGTGTGATGTGCTGTATGGGAGTGTGTGTGTTGTATGAGAGTGTGTGGTGTGTGTGTGTGTTATATTTGAGTGTGTGTGGTGTGTGTGTTGTATGAGTGTGCATGTGTTGTATGAGAATGTATATGTTGTATGAGAGTGTGTGGTGTGTGTGTTATATTAGAGTGTTTGTGGTGTGTGTGTGTTGTATAAGTGTGCATGTGTTGTATGAGAGAGTGTATGTTGTATGAGAGTGTGTGGTGTGTGTTATATTAGAGTGTGTGTGGTGTGTGTGTGTGTTGTATAAGTGTGCATGTGTTGTATGAGAGTGTGTGTGAGATATTACCTTTTTACAACAGTTTCAAGTTTGACTACAATCAGGAACAAATTCTGCTCACATTTCAGTCACTTTGCCAAAAATTGCAGCTATCTTGTGTATTACTTTAGAAAATGATCAAGCATACAAATAGTGTCATGAAGGTATGTGGTATTATGGCACCGGGTTTTAGGAAAAAAAGTTTGAAGAACCCTGAGCTATTTGAATCGTGAAAGAAAAATTTGGGTTTAGCATCCCTTTAAGAAAAGGAGCATTTCCTTTACACAGTGAACAACTTTACTGTAACCTTAAAGGGATATAAATCCCCAAAATTTTCTTTCCTGATTCAGATAGAACATACAATTTTAAACAACTCTCCAATTTAATTATATTATCAAATTTTCTTTGTTTTCTTGTTATCCTTTGTTAAAAGACAGACAGGTAAGTTCAGGAGTGTGCACGTGTCACGGTACGACCGGTCACTTACCCTCTCCTGGCTTCCGGTGGCATCCTAGGGGTGGTGCGGTGACGGTCTCTGCCTCCCGGGCCTCCTATTGCCGGCCTATGACTGTCTTCCCCTCTCCTTCTCACCACCGAGTTTTGTGGCAAGCGTGCCGTTGCGGTAAAATGGCGGCCGCCACGCGAACTCGGCATTTGAGCATAGGAAGGGAGAAGGGGTCTGGGTCTGATGGAGGAGAGCAGGCCAGGAACTCTGAGAAAAACCAAGATGGCGCTGAGTCCCTGACCTCCTCTTATTGACTCTGCTTGCTCCACCTACTGGGGGCAGGTGACCGGTCACATGACTTAGTTTCCCTATAAATTATCAGCACACCCCCCAGTCAGTGTTTGGTTATTTTCCTTGCTTCCTGGTTCTGGAGTTCCCTTGTATTTCGTCTGTGTTAACTCTGATTTCTTCTGTTATGTGTGATCAGTCCACGGGTCATCATTACTTCTGGGATATAACTCCTCCCCAACAGGAAATGCAAGAGGATTCACCCAGCAGAGCTGCATATAGCTCCTCCCCTCTACGTCACTTCCAGTCATTCTCTTGCACCCAACGACTAGATAGGATGTGTGAGAGGACTATGGTGATTATACTTAGTTTTTATAACTTCAATCAAAAGTTTGTTATTTTACAATAGCACCGGAGCGTGTTATTGCCTCTCTGGCAGAGTTTGAAGAAGAATCTACCAGAGTTTTTACTATGATTTTAACCGGAGTAGTTAAGATCATATTGCTGTTTCTCGGCCATCTGAGGGAGGTAAAAGCTTCAGATCAGGGGACAGCGGGCAGATGAATCTGCATTGAGGTATGTAGCAGTTTTTATTTTCTGAATGGAATTGATGAGAAAATCCTGCCATACCGTTATAATGACATGTATGTATACTCTACACTTCAGTATTCTGGGAATGGTACTTCACTGGAATTACTCTGTAAAAAGTATATTAAACCTTTTAATAGGTATTTATTATGTTAAACGTTTTTGCTGGAATGTAGAATCGTTTGCATTTTCTGAGGTACTGAGTGAATAAATGTTTGGGCATTATTTTTCCACTTGGCAGTTGCTTGTTTTAATTGTGACAGTTTCGTTTCTCACTCACTGCTGTGTGTGAGGGGGAGGGGCCGTTTTTGGCGCTCTTTGCTACGCATCAAAAATTTCCAGTCAGTTACTCTTGTATTTCCTGCATGATCCGGTTCATCTCTAACAGAACTCAGGGGTCTTCAAACTTCTTTGAAGGGAGGTAGATTCTCTCAGCAGAGCTGTGAGACTTATATATTGACTGTGATTAAAAACGTTGCTCTGTAATTTTTACGTTTCAAAATTAATTATTGTTACTTTACTAATGGGAACAAACCTTTGCTAAAAGTTGTGTTGTTTTCAGGATTGATGCTTTAACAGTTTTTTTCAGTTCATTATTTCAACTGTCAGTTAATCGTTTAGTGCTTCTTTGAGGCACAGTACGTTTTTGTTAAATAAGATTGTAACCAAGTTGCTAGTTTATTTGCTAGTGTGTTAAACATGTCTGATTCAGAGGAAGATACCTGTGTCATTTGTTCCAATGCCAAGGTGGAGCCCAATAGAAATTTATGTACTAACTGTATTGATGCTACTTTAAATAAAAGCCAATCTGTACAAATTGAACAAATTTCACCAAACAGCGAGGGGAGAGTTATGCCGACTAACTCGCCTCACGTGTCAGTACCTGCATCTCCCGCCCGGGAGGTGCGTGATATTGTGACGCCTAGTACATCTGGGCGGCCATTACAGATAACATTACAAGATATGGCTACTGTTATGACTGAAGTTTTGGCTAAATTACCAGAACTAAGGGGCAAGCGTGATCACTCTGGGGTGAGAACAGAGTGCGCTGATAATACTAGAGCCATGTCTGATACTGCGTCACAGCTTGCAGAGCATGAGGACGGAGAGCTTCATTCTGTGGGTGACGGTTCTGATCCAAACAGATTGGATTCAGATATTTCAAATTTTAAATTTAAATTGGAGAACCTCCGTGTATTACTAGGGGAGGTTTTAGCGGCTCTTAATGATTGTAACACTGTTGCAATACCAGAGAAATTGTGTAGGTTGGATAAATACTTTGCGGTACCGGCGAGTACTGACGTTTTTCCTATACCTAAGAGACTAACTGAAATTGTTACTAAGGAGTGGGATAGACCCGGTGTGCCGTTCTCACCCCCTCCAATATTTAGAAAGATGTTTCCAATAGACGCCACCACACGGGACTTATGGCAAACGGTCCCTAAGGTGGAGGGAGCAGTTTCTACTTTAGCTAAGCGTACCACTATCCCGGTGGAGGATAGCTGTGCTTTTTCAGATCCAATGGATAAAAAATTAGAGGGTTACCTTAAGAAAATGTTTGTTCAACAAGGTTTTATATTGCAACCCCTTGCATGCATCGCGCCGATTACGGCTGCGGCAGCATTTTGGATGGAGTCTCTGGAAGAGAACCTTAGTTCAGCTACGCTGGACGACATTACGGACAGGCTTAGAGTCCTTAAACTAGCTAATTCATTCATTTCGGAGGCCGTAGTACATTTAACCAAACTTACGGCTAAGAACTCAGGATTCGCCATTCAGGCACGTAGGGCGCTGTGGCTAAAATCCTGGTCAGCTGATGTAACTTCTAAGTCCAAATTACTTAATATACCTTTCAAAGGGCAAACTTTATTTGGGCCCGGTTTGAAAGAAATTATCGCTGACATTACAGGAGGTAAGGGCCACGCCCTGCCTCAAGACAAAGCCAAAGCTAAGGCTAGACAGTCTAATTTTCGTCCCTTTCGGAATTTCAAAGCAGGAGCAGCACCAACTTCCACTGCACCAAAACAGGAAGGAGCCGTTGCTCGTTACAGACAAGGCTGGAAACCTAACCAGTCCTGGAACAAGGGCAAGCAGGCCAGGAAACCTGCTGCTGCCCCTAAGACAGCATGAATCGAGGGCCCCCGATCCGGGACCGGATCTAGTAGGGGGCAGACTCTCTCTCTTCGCCCAGGCTTGGGCAAGAGATGTTCAGGATCCCTGGGCGCTAGAGATCATATCTCAGGGTTACCTTCTAGACTTCAAATTCTCTCCCCCAAGAGGGAGATTTCATCTGTCAAGGTTGTCAACAAACCAGATAAAGAAAGAAGCGTTTCTACGCTGTGTACAAGATCTGTTATTAATGGGAGTGATCCATCCGGTTCCGCGGTCGGAACAAGGACAAGGGTTTTACTCAAACCTGTTTGTGGTTCCCAAAAAAGAGGGAACTTTCAGGCCAATCTTGGATTTAAAGATCCTAAACAAATTCCTAAGAGTTCCATCGTTCAAAATGGAAACTATTCGGACAATCTTACCCATGATCCAAAAGGGTCAGTACATGACCACAGTGGATTTAAAGGATGCTTACCTTCACATACCGATTCACAAAGATCATTACCGGTATCTAAGGTTTGCCTTCTTAGACAGGCATTACCAGTTTGTAGCTCTTCCATTCGGATTGGCTACGGCTCCAAGAATCTTCACAAAGGTTCTGGGTGCCCTTCTGGCGGTACTAAGACCGCGAGGAATTTCGGTAGCTCCGTACCTAGACGACATTCTGATACAAGCTTCAAGCTTTCAAACTGCCAAGTCTCATACAGAGTTAGTTCTGGCATTTCTAAGGTCGCATGGATGGAAAGTGAACGAAAAGAAGAGTTCTCTTTTTCCTCTCACAAGAGTTCCATTCTTGGGGACTCTTATAGATTCTGTAGAAATGAAGATTTATCTGACAGAAGACAGATTAACAAAGCTTCTAAATGCATGCCGTGTCCTTCATTCCATTCAACTCCCGTCAGTAGCTCAATGCATGGAGGTGATCGGCTTAATGGTAGCAGCAATGGACATAGTACCCTTTGCACGTCTACATCTCAGACCGCTGCAATTGTGCATGCTGAGTCAGTGGAATGGGGATTACTCAGACTTGTCCCCTACTCTGAATCTGGATCAAGAAACCAGAAACTCTCTTCTATGGTGGCTTTCTCGGCCACATCTGTCCAGGGGGATGCCATTCAGCAGGCCGGACTGGACAATTGTAACAACAGACGCCAGCCTACTAGGTTGGGGCGCTGTCTGGAATTCTCTGAAGGCTCAGGGACAATGGAGTCAGGAGGAAAGTCTCCTACCAATAAACATTCTGGAATTGAGAGCAGTTCTCAATGCCCTTCTGGCTTGGCCCCAGTTAAAAACTCGGGGGTTCATCAGGTTTCAGTCGGACAACATCACGACTGTAGCGTACATCAACCATCAAGGAGGGACAAGAAGCTCCCTAGCAATGATGGAAGTATCAAAGATAATTCGCTGGGCAGAGTCTCACTCTTGCCACCTGTCAGCAATCCACATCCCGGGAGTGGAGAACTGGGAGGCGGATTTCTTGAGTCGCCAGACTTTTCATCCGGGGGAGTGGGAACTTCATCCGGAGGTCTTTGCCCAAATACTTCGACGTTGGGGCAAACCAGAGATAGATCTCATGGCGTCTCGCCAGAACGCCAAACTTCCTCGCTACGGGTCCAGATCCAGGGATCCGGGAGCGGTTCTGATAGATGCTTTGACAGCACCTTGGAACTTCGGGATGGCTTATGTGTTTCCACCCTTCCCGCTGCTTCCTCGATTGATTGCCAAAATCAAACAGGAGAGAGCATCAGTGATTCTAATAGCGCCTGCATGGCCACGCAGGACTTGGTATGCAGATCTAGTGGACATGTCATCCTGTCCGCCTTGGTCTCTACCTCTAAGACAGGACCTTCTGATACAGGGTCCATTCAAACATCAAAATCTAACTTCTCTGAAGCTGACTGCTTGGAAATTGAACGCTTGATTTTATCAAAACGTGGTTTTTCTGAGTCGGTTATCGATACCCTGATACAGGCTAGGAAGCCTGTTACCAGAAGGATTTACCATAAGATATGGCGTAAATACCTATACTGGTGCGAATCCAAAGGTTACTCCTGGAGTAAGGTTAGGATTCCTAGGATATTGTCCTTTCTACAAGAAGGTTTAGAAAAGGGTTTATCGGCTAGTTCATTAAAGGGACAGATCTCAGCTCTGTCCATCTTGTTGCACAGGCGTCTGTCAGAAAATCCAGACGTCCAGGCTTTTTGTCAGGCTTTAGCTAGAATCAAGCCTGTGTTTAAAACTGTTGCTCCGCCATGGAGTTTAAACCTTGTTCTTAACGTTCTACAAGGAGTTCCGTTTGAACCCCTTCATTCCGTTGATATAAAGTTGTTATCTTGGAAAGTGTTATTTTTAATGGCTATTTCTTCGGCTCGGAGAGTCTCTGAGTTATCAGCTTTACATTGTGATTCTCCTTATTTGATTTTTCATTCAGATAAGGTAGTTCTGCGTACTAAACCTGGGTTCTTACCTAAGGTAGTAACTAACAGGAACATCAATCAAGAGATCGTGGTTCCTTCCCTGTGCCCGAATCCTTCTTCAAAGAAGGAACGTCTTCTACACAATCTGGATGTAGTTCGTGCCCTCAAGTTCTACTTGCAGGCAACTAAGGATTTTCGACAAACGTCTTCCCTGTTTGTCGTGTACTCTGGTCAGAGGAGAGGTCATAAGGCTTCGGCTACCTCTCTCTCCTTCTGGCTTCGTAGCATAATTCGTTTAGCCTATGAGACTGCTGGACAGCAGCCTCCTGAAAGAATTACAGCTCATTCTACTAGAGCTGTGGCTTCCACTTGGGCCTTTAAGAATGAGGCCTCTGTTGAACAGATTTGCAAGGCTGCAACTTGGTCTTCGCTTCATACTTTTTCCAAATTTTACAAATTTGACACTTTTGCTTCTTCGGAGGCTATTTTTGGGAGAAAGGTTCTTCAGGCAGTGGTTCCTTCTGTATAATGAGCCTGCCTATCCCTCCCGTCATCCGTGTACTTTTGCTTTGGTATTGGTATCCCAGAAGTAATGATGACCCGTGGACTGATCACACATAACAGAAGAAAACATAATTTATGCTTACCTGATAAATTCCTTTCTTCTGTTGTGTGATCAGTCCACGGCCCGCCCTGTTTTTTAAGGCAGGTAAATATTTTTTAAATTATACTCCAGTCACCACTTCACCCTTGGTTTCTCCTTTCTCGTTGATTCTTGGTCGAATGACTGGAAGTGACGTAGAGGGGAGGAGCTATATGCAGCTCTGCTGGGTGAATCCTCTTGCATTTCCTGTTGGGGAGGAGTTATATCCCAGAAGTAATGATGACCCGTGGACTGATCACACAACAGAAGAAAGGAATTTATCAGGTAAGCATAAATTATGTTTTTGTTATACAGATTTCCTGGTACCAGACTTCGGATTGCCCTTGTTACCTCTCTTGCCTGCTGCCTGCCCTGACTTCGGATTGTTTTGACTTTGCCTCTGTCTTTGCCTTTTTATTATTAAAGGCCTCCGTGCCACCACTGACCTTTCAGGATCCTGTTCCCAAATCCAGGTTTTCCTGAGGGTCGTGATTGTAAGGAAGTGCTGTTCCGCTGCCACTGGGTTCCAATATAAAAATCAAGACCCTTTCGGGGGGGTTGTCACTGCACGTGTCTGCAGCACTATATGGCAGCAGTTTTGCAACATTGTTATACATTAGCAAGAGTACTAGAAGGCAGCAGTATTTGCCTCCATGTAGTGCTTCAGGCATGTGCACGCTACCTATCTAGATATCTCTTCAAGAAAGAATAACAACAGAATGAAGCAAATTTGATAATAGAAGTAAATTGGAAACTTTTTTAAAAAGTATTCTTTATCTGAATCATGAAAGAACAATTTTGGGTTTCATGTCCCTTTAGGAGATGTGAATGAGCTATTGTATATGTCAGTTTCTATACAGATAACAAATACTTTTTTTGGTGCTCTCAAATGGATACATTTTATTTTTCAGAACAGTTTAAAGTTAGGTGTTACTGGGACGCTGCATTCTCACATTAATGTTGAATGATATATTAAATATCTATCATTATTTATACTTTCTTGAGATAGTTTTCAATTAAAGTGAAAAATATGATTTTTTTTTGTTTTGCTTTGGGCTTCCTGTTCTGATAAAAAAAGAGCAAATACTAAACAGATCAGAACTATCATCAGCATTCCACATTATGCTAAATGCTAAATAAAAATAATTTTCCAAGATTTTAGGTACATTGTGAATTACATAGGATTAAATATGCTTTTATCTTGATCTAAACATAAATAATGCAGGAACAATGTGTGTATATATATATATATATATATATATATATATATATATATATATATATATATATATAATATTTCTGCAATTTCAAGAGAGAGATTTGAAGAGAACACAGTAGTGTTTTCTCCGAAATAGACAGGGATTTCAGCACTCCATTTATTTAGATCAATGCACACATTCAAAAGAATTAATTTAGAGCAGGTGTTCAAAGGCCTTTATGCAGCCAAACAACTTCTGGGTCCCCTAAACCAAAACCACACAAAATATGTTGTGAATAATAATGAATTTATTTGTGCAAACAGTCATTAAAAGAAATAAAAAAACCTCATACATTTAAAAATACGTTTTTGTACATTAAATGCATAGATAAAGCTGGCCAGCTCACTCAAAATTAATATGATGCAGATAAGTATCTACCTGACTACCCTCTGGTCAGGGTGTTGTTTCTTGATGAAAGTGTGTAAAATGGAAAGTATGTAATTTCTGCTACACTGCTTTTGCTCAGCACACAAGTAATTGGCATAGATCCTCAGATTGTTCTCAAGGTAACAAGCTTATCTAGCTCGTTTTTGTTACCCTCTGAGATAGGTGTTGCCATTTTTCCTTGTGTACCAAACAAGTTATTATGCATGGATCCCCAATAATATCCATGGTAGCAGATTACTGTAGGCATACAGGGCTACCCGCTGGTAGGGGTGTTGACCAATAACCCAGTTACCTGTCTAGATACTTATCTGCATCGTATTAATTTTGAGTGAGCTGGCCAGCTTTATCTATGCATTTAATGTACAAAAACGTATTTTTAAATGTATGAGGTTTTTTGATTTCTTTTAATGACTGTTTGCACAAATAAATTCATTATTATTCACAACATATTTTGTGTGGTTTTGGTTTAGGGGACCCAGAAGTAGTTTGGCTGCATAAAGGCCTTTGAACACCTGCTCTAAATTAATTCAGGAACGTGCACTCATAAGAGGCAGGGGAGGCAGTGCCTACCCTGCCATATGTGGCCAAAGCTTAATTAAATTTTAATTAAAACAAAAAAAAAAGTCAAAAAAAAATATTTTCCCCCCATGTAATGCTATGGAGAGGCAGGTACAGGAACACTTATCTCCATTGCAGTACATGGGTCAAAGGAAAAGCTGTGCTTTAGCACCACCTGTGTTCTGTCAATATATTAGCAGCAAAAATTGGGACCAATAGGAGGCACCCCGCTTGATGCCTCCTAGCAAGTGAAGGATATATAGATTAATCAGAAGGAGGATGCAGTGAGCAGGGTCATGTGACACAACTGGAAGCTGAGGTAACCTTAGAACAGATGACACCAAGCAGAAGAGTAAAGTAGTATTCTACATCTCTTGTGATTCACAAATTGTGTTCAGATACAGCTCATTAACAGGGGGGACAGTAAGTGAGCATAACCCAATAGTGACAGGAAGTCAAAGGGTCAATTCAAATTTAAATCCATCATTTAAAACCCAGAGTTTGAAGTTAAGTGTGCAGTGTCCACATTATTTAAATTAATGTTTTTGACATTGAATATTGCTAAGCCTTCCTTTTTCATGATTATTTGATTTAATTAGGTACAAACTCCATATATGTTATGTCTGTTCAGTCAGAGGATGCAGTATCTCTGTGTCTCCATTTATTTAAAGACTGCTGTTTACTTGTAATTCACAAATCAATTGAAAGCTGTTGCATTGTGTTTTTAATATGTGCTGCTTTTATACAAGTTTATATTAATACAAAGAAGATAATGAGTCATTTAAAAAATATATGTAACTATTGCAGTTAAATGTTTTTAGAAATAATGCCACTGTAAAGTAACTGGTTAAACACATAGTCAAAGGGAGACATTTAAAATTAAACTTTCATGATTGAGGTAGAGCATGCTATTTTAATAGACTTTTATTGTTATTTATTTTTTGAGAATTAGCATCAACTGTTACTGGCCCCATGTCAGCAAATCAAATTAGTTTTTGAAAGTAACATGAAAGTCATAATTACATTTCCATAATTCAGAAAGAAATTGCACACAAAAAATAAATAAATAAACTTTCTATTTTACTTTTATTATTCTGTACTTCATTATTTTGCTATCCTTTGGTGTCCTTTGTTGAAGAGCATACCTAAGTGGAATGTGCACGTGCGTTTCTTGAACACCATATTGCAGCAGCAGCTGTGTTGGCAGTTTTGATAACTTGTCCTTTGTGTAAAATTTGTATGGTAAATTATTTCTATTTTTACAATACAGTAGTGAGTAGAGAAGAGATTGTGTATCATTCTAATTGCTTAGTAACTGGCACTGTGCCACAGAATTGTGTGAGTTAGTATGTGAGCAGAGTGTGTGGGGGTGTCAGTGAGCAGAGTATGTGTGCTTTATTCTCCAGGTAATCAATACATTTCCAATGAGCTGGTGCTTTAGTGCAGTGTTTCTCAACAATGGTCCTCAAGTACCCCAAACAGGCCAGGTTTTCATTATAGCTGAATCAGTGCACAGGTGAAGTAATCAGCTGATCAGTAACTCAGTGGTTACTAACTTGCTCTCACCCATCACCTGATTATGTCATCTGTGCACTGGTTCAGCTATCATTTAAACCTGCCCTGTTGGGGGTACTTGCAGCCCTCTGTACATGTGTTTCTCCGTTGTATCATATCTAGTGCCTCACCAGCCTCTGACCTCACTGCACGTCACTGGGTTCTTGCACCAAGACCTGTCTGGGGTTAACTGCCTATGACTCTGGGGACAGCACAGCTTCCTGTGAGTGCCGGTGAGCATCCAGGGCTGAGCATGTTGCAGGGCCATGGGATGTGTACCCGGTCTGGTATGAGAGTGCAGTCCCCTTACGTGTTTTGTATATACAGTATATATATATATATATATATATATATATATATATATATATATATATATATATATATATATATATATATATATATATATACAGGGAGTGCAGAATTATTAGGCAAGTTGTATTTTTGAGGATTAATTTTATTATTGAACAACAACCATGTTCTCAATGAACCCGAAAAACTCATTAATATCAAAGCTGAATAGTTTTGGAAGTAGTTTTTAGTTTGTTTTTAGTTATAGCTATTTTAGGGGGATATCTGTGTGTGCAGGTGACTATTACTGTGCATAATTATTAGGCAACTTAACAAAAAACAAATATATACCCATTTCAATTATTTATTTTTACCAGTGAAACCAATATAACATCTCAACATTCACAAATATACATTTCTGACATTCAAAAACAAAACAAAAACAAATCAGTGACAATATAGCCACCTTTCTTTGCAAGGACACTCAAAAGCCTGCCATCCATGGATTCTGTCAGTGTTTTGATCTGTTCACCATCAACATTGCGTGCAGCAGCAACCACAGCCTCCCAGACACTGTTCAGAGAGGTGTACTGTTTTCCCTCCTTGTAAATCTCACATTTGATGATGGACCACAGGTTCTCAATGGGGTTCAGATCAGGTGAACAAGGAGGCCATGTCATTAGATTTTCTTCTTTTATACCCTTTCTTGCCAGCCACGCTGTGGAGTACTTGGACGCGTGTGATAGAGCATTGTCCTGCATGAAAATCATGTTTTTCTTGAAGGATGCAGACTTCTTCCTGTACCACTGCTTGAAGAAGGTGTCTTCCAGAAACTGGCAGTAGGACTGGGAGTTGAGCTTGATTCCATCCTCAACCCGAAAAGGCCCCACAAGCTGATCTTTGATGATACCAGCCCAAACCAGTACTCCACCTCCACCTTGCTGGCGTCTGAGTCAGACTGGAGCTCTCTGCCCTTTACCAATCCAGCCACGGGCCCATCCATCTGGCCCATCAAGACTCACTCTCATTTTATCAGTCCAAAAAACCTTAGAAAAATCAGTCTTGAGATATTTCTTGGCCCAGTCTTGACGTTTCAGCTTGTGTGTCTTGTTCAGTGGTGGTCGTCTTTCAGCCTTTCTTACCTTGGCCATGTCTCTGAGTATTGCACACCTTATGCTTTTGGGCACTCCAGTGATGTTGCAGCTCTGAAATATGGCCAAACTGGTGGCAAGTGGCATCTTGGCAGCTGCACGCTTGACTTTTCTCAGTTCATGGGCAGTTATTTTGCGCCTTGGTTTTTCCACACGCTTCTTGCGACCCTGTTGACTATTTTGAATGAAACGCTTGATTGTTCGATGATCACGCTTCAGAAGCTTTGCAATTTTAAGAGTGCTGCATCCCTCTGCAAGATATCTCACTATTTTTGACTTTTCTGAGCCTGTCAAGTCCTTCTTTTGACACATTTTGCCAAAGGAAAGGAAGTTGCCTAATAATTATGCACACTTGATATAGGGTGTTGATGTCATTAGACCACACCCCTTCTCATTACAGAGATGCACATCACATAATATGCTTAATTGGTAGTAGGCTTTCGAGCCTATACAGCTTGGAGTAAGACAACATGCATAAAGAGGATGATGTGGTCAAAATACTCATTTGCCTAATAATTCTGCACACAGTGTATATATATATATATATGAGAAAAACCATAGGGAAAATTACAAAACAAATTAATACAACACACAGAGAAAGTCCAGCATATATATAAAAATCTAATTAAAGCACATCTGTTATCCAAAATTTCACATAGAAAATAAAAATAATGGTTAATGGGTGGGAGCACCTAATTTACAGCATGTAGTTCTTCATCCTGACCTAAACATTAATCAGCAGAGCTAATAATGATCAATCAACTTATCTACATAAAATACAAAACATGATCATTTCCATAATAACAGAAAGAAAGAAAAAACGAGTGAGCCCTTATCCTTCTACCAAAAAAGACCCCAATCAAACCCGATAATAATCTTAAGCTTTTAACCAATACAATAGTATAATACCCTTTTGAATGGCATTAAAAAAGGAGGGGTGTTTCGATAGCGGGGAAATGAATTGTTATTGAGGTGCGAGGGGAAGAAATAGAATATCTTTCTCCCATTTATACATAAAGAACAATAATTGGTGTTATGATGTTGTAATTAAATCTATTTGTTTAATTGTCATTTGTAATATCATTTCTAAGCAAATTCTGTAATATTTGGACCATGTGGCAACTTCTAAACCTAGATATTTAATATCTTTCGTCCCTTCTTTATACATACAAATTATATGGTATAGTGGTAAGCAGATTTTCGTAGTACAACATTTATTGAGCAGAAGTTCACTCTACCCCAAAAGCGGCAAAAGAAATGACCATAAACAGTGTATAATATTGGTTTTTGGAAAGGAACATTTAAAACATTTGCCCATACTTTCTTTATTTCATTTAGGTAATCTAAGTAGTGTTAAATGGATATGAAACCCAAAAATGTTCTTTGTTATTAAGACAGAGCATAGCACTTTAAAAAAGATTCCAATTTACTTCTATTATCAAATTTGCTTTGTTTCCATGATATTCTGTGTTGAAGAGATACCTAGGTAGGCATCTGAGGCACTACATAGCAGGAAATAGTGCTGTCTTTTAGTGCTCTTGCAAATGGATAACAGTCTTGAAAACCTGCTGTCGTATACTGCACCAGAAATGGGCTGGCTCCTAAGCATACGGCCATGCTTTTCAACAAAAGATGCCTAAGAGAATGAAGAACATGATAATATACATAAATTAGAAAGTTGTTTAAAATTGCATTCTCTATCTGAATCATTAAATAAATAAATTAGGTTTCATATCCCATTACATAAAAATTATTGATAAGCTTCATATGCGATTCTCTCCAGATTACCAAGGAGGTTGCTTTTCTCACTAAAATAATACTTTGTTTAACATTCTTACTTTCTAATCCACTCATGTCTGCCATCTAGAAGTAATCTCATGTACATATTTTTGGCCCGATCTAACCGACAGTAATTTGTACCAAATCAGGATTGAGTGTTTTTTTTTCTTTTTCTTTTTTCCAATTTACTTCTATTACCTAATTTGCTTTGTTCTCTTGGGGGGCCGAATTATCAAGCTCCAAATAGAGCTAAACAGAAGTTAGGAAGCAGCGGTGTAAAGACCGCTGCTCCATAACTTGTCCGCCTGCTGTGAGGCGGCGGACAGAAATCAACCTGATCGAATACGATCGGTTGATTCACACCCCCTGCTAGCGGCCGATTGGCCTCGAATCTGCAGGGGGCGGTATTGTACAAGCAGTTCTGGTGAACTGCTTGTGCAATGACAAATGCCGACAGCGTATGCTGTTGTCTGTTATTCAGCGATGTGCAGCGCACATCGATCATGTCCACTCTACATCGATCATGTCCACTCTACATCGTATCATGTCCACTCTACATCGTATCATGTCCACTCTACATCGTATCATGTCCACTCTACATCGTATCATGTCCACTCTACATCGTATCATGTCCACTCTACATCGTATCATGTCCACTCTACATTGTATCATGTCCACTCTACATTGTATCATGTCCACTCTACATCGTATCATGTCCACTCTACATCGTATCATGTCCACTCTACATTGATCATGTCCACTCTACATCGTATCATGTCCACTCTACATTGATCATGTCCACTCTACATCGTATCATGTCCACTCTACATTGTATCATGTCCACTCTACATCGTATCATGTCCACTCTACATTGTATCATGTCCACTCTACATTGTATCATGTCCACTCTACATCGATCATCTCCACTCTACATCGTATCATGTCCACTCTACATCGTATCATGTCCACTCTATATCGTATCATGTCCACTCTACATTGTATCATGTCCATTCTACATTGTGTCATGTCCATTCTACATTGTGTCATGTCCACTCTACATCATATCATGTCCACTCTACATCGTATCATGTCCACTCTACATCGTATCATGTCCACTCTACATCGTATCATGTCCACTCTACATCATATCATGTCCACTCTACATCGATCATGTCCACTCTACATTGATCATGTCCACTCTAAATCGTATCATGTCCACTCTAAATCGTATCATGTCCACTCTACATTGTATCATGTCCACTCTACATGGTATCATGTCCACTCTACATCGTATCATGTCCACTCTACATCATATCATGTCCATTCTACATTGTGTCATGTCCACTCTACATCATATCATGTCCACTCTACATTGTATCATGTCCACTCTACATCAATCATGTCCACTCTACATCGTATCATGTCCACTCTGCATTGATCATGTCCACTCTAAATCGTATCATGTCCACTCTACATCGTATCATGTCCACTCTACATTGTATCATGTCCACTCTACATCGTATCATGTCCACTCTACATCGTATCATGTCCACTCTACATCGTATCATGTCCACTCTACATTGTATCATGTCCACTCTACATCGTATCATGTCCACTCTACATCGTATCATGTCCACTCTACATCGTATCATGTCCACTCTGCATCGTATCATGTCCACCCTACATCGTATCATGTCCACTCTGCATTGTATCATGTCCACTCGCACTTTGATAAATATGCCCCTTGGTATCTTTTATTGAAAATCATACCTAGGTAGACTCAGGAGCTAGGAGCTAGGTGCTGATTGGTGGCTGCATATATACACCTCTTATTATAGTCATACTAATGAGTTCAGCTAGTTCCTAGCAATGCATTGCTGCTCATTCAATAAAGGATACCAAGGGAATAAAGCACAATTGATAATAGAAGTCATCTAGAAAGTTGTTTAAAATTGTGTGCGCTCTGTCTGAATCATGCAATAAAACTTTTGGGTTTTACGTCCCTTTAATAAAAAACACTATCTAATAAAGACACATTATTCTAATAAAAGTTACTTGTATGATATATTTAATGTTAAATGATATGCCAGTGAGGGCAGAGAGAGCTTTGATCAGACATGGAGGAGATGGTATTGTTTATAACTTAAATAGCTTTAAATACAAAAATAGCTATATTGGAAAAAGCTTATAAAGTGTCATTAAATTAAAGTTTTATAATTCAGAAAGTGCATGCAATTTTAAACAACTTTAAAATTTTATGATCACATTTGCTTTGTTATTTTGGTATCCTTTGTTGGAAATCATATCTAGGTAGGCACAGGAGCTGCACTGCACTGCTGGGAGCTAGGTGCTGATTGTTGGCTGCCCATATATGCCTCTTGTTGTTAGCTTACACAATGTGTTCAGCTAGCTGCCAGTAGTGAATTGCTGCTCCTTCAACAAAGGATACCAAAAGAATGAAGCAAATGTGATAATAGAAATAAACTGAAAAGTTGTGTAAAATTGCATGTCCTATCGAAATCATAAATTTTAACTTTGATGTAACTGCCACTTTAATTAAAGGGACATAATACTCATATGCTAAATCACTTGAAACTGATGCAGTATAACTGTAAAAAGCTGACAGGAAAATATCACCTGAGCATCTCTATGTAAAAAAGGAAGATATTTTACATCACAATCTCCTCAGCTCAGCAGAATAAGTTCTGTGTAAAAAGTTATACTCAGCTGCTCCCAGCTGCAGGTAAAAATAAAAAAAAATGAAGAAATGAACAGCAGCCAAATCAGCATCAGCAGTGCTGAGGTCATGAACTCTTACTGTGATCTCATGAGATTTGACTTAACTCTCATGAGATTTCATAGTAAGTTTCCTTTACCTGATTGGTGAAATAATATGAGAGTTCACAAGGCTCATCCCCTAAGCTGTCCTAGGACAGACACACTAAAATGCTGCTTAGAAATCCTTTACAATGGGAGGTGGCTACTGAGGAACTTTTGAGGTAAAATATCTTTCTTTTTTACATAGAGATGTTCAGGAGATATTTTCTAGTCAGCTTTTTACAGCTATGCTGCATCACTTTCAAGTGTTTAAACATTTGGGTATTATGGCCCTTTAACCATTATTTCTGAATACCCTGTGTATGACAATAAACACTCCTTCAAACTTTCCTTTCTCCAATGACTTGGAATTTACCATGCTATGCTGTTTAAATGCATTTTCTGTGCTTGGTCAGGTATAGTGATCATAATACAGGTGACCCTCGATTTACAACGGTTCAATTTGCACCGTTTCAGAATAAAAATCTTTTTTTCAGTCATGTGACTGCTATTGAAAAGCATTGAGAATCATTGCATTGATTAAAATAGCCAGTAGGTGGAGCTGTCCGCTTGTGTTGCAGCAAAGATATGCAAGCCAAGCAAGCTGAAATTAATCAGTTTAACCAGACCTGAGCTATTGAGCAGATTTCAAAGCAACAAGATCTTCCTGTCTATAAATCAGTCCAGATTGGAATGCATAGAAAGAATTGTTTGCAGAAAAATGCAAGTAAAGTCTGTTTTGTGTAATTATTTTATTAGGTTTATAATGCTGTTTAGCAAATGTTTTTGTTCATTTAACTTAGTTTAATTATATATTCTGTGTTGAGTGATTATATTATTAGGTTTATAATGCTGTTTAGCATTTAAAGTCTTCATTTCAAAGCTTTAAAAATAATGTATTAGGTGTTACTTATGACAATTTTGAGAGAGGCCTGGAACCTAACTCCCTTACTTCCCATTGACTTACATTATAAACTAGGTTTCAATTTACAACGGTTTTGATTTACAACCATTCCTTCTGGTACCTAACCCCGGTGTAAACTGAGGGCTACCTGTACTCTGGGTAAGTTTTTCAGTTCTACTAATTTTATTTTTGGTTTAAAAATAATAAAGTAAACTACATATAATTAGCCATGAGTATTTTATTCCCATTTATAGTTCTTGCGTACTACAATAATATATGCGTTGCCAGGAAATCTAAAAAAAAAAAAAAAAAAAGCCTTCCCAGAGGGTTACATGCAGAGGGAGAGAATCGGTGTAATCTGATGATGTAAGATCAGGTGCTAGAAAAATGAGGCATCTGTGGATGTTTACGCACCATTGCCCAGGCACTCATGCTTCTAACAGCTAGTTAACCCATGCCTATATGGCTCTCCCTAGCCTACGGTGATACGCTGGTTACAGCTGATCCTAATACTGGCTTACATGTGATCTGAGTATAATCATGCTCCATACATTAACCCTTTCACAGCCCATACATATCCAAATACTATGGACTAGATTAGGAGTGGAGTGCCAACAGTTAAAAAGGGGTTTATCGTGGGTGTTTGTGCGTGTTAGGCTTTTCGCTTGTATTACAAGTTGAAGGTAAACACGATCGCTTGTGCGCAATTGAAGTTAACGCATGTCAGGATAGCGCAACCTCAGAGCTCTAGTTAACTGTTTTGCAAAACAAAAATAGTGTCACAAAACACATAACAAATACATTACAAAGTACACTTACACTCATAATACTATTGGATAAAAAATATTTAAAACAAATATTGCATAAAAAAGTTAAAAGGGCTCAAATATGTCAAAAGATGTATATGCATATATGTTTGTACATACGTATTTATATATTTATATGTGTGTGTATATATATATATATATATATATATATATATATATATATATATATATATATATATATATATATATATATATATATATATATATATATATATATATATATATACAGGTTAAACTCAAAAAATTAGAATATTGTGCAAAAGTTCATTTATTTCACTAATGCAACTTAAATGGTGAAACTAATATATGAGATAGACTCATTACATGCAAAGCAAGATAGTTCAAGCCATGATTTTTCATAATTGTGATGATTATGGCTTACAGCTCATGAAAACCCCAAATCCACAATCTCCGAAAATTAGAATATTGTGAAAAGGTGCAATATTCTAGGCTCAAAGTGTCCCACTCTAATCAGCTAATAAAGCCATAACACCTGCAAAGGGTTCCTGAGCCTTTAAATGGTCTCTCAGTCGGGTTCAGTAGGAATCACAATCATGGGAAAGACTGCTGACCTGACAGTTGTGCAGAAAACCATCATTGGCACCCTCCATAAGGAGGGAAAGCCTCAAAAGGTAATTGCAAAAGAAGTTGGATGTTCCCAAAGTGCTGTATCAAAGCACATTAATGGAAAGTTATGTGGAAGGGAAACGTGTGGAAGAAAAAGGTACACAAGTAGCAGGGATGACCGCAGCCTAGAAAGGATTGTCAGGAAAAGACCATTCAAAAGTGTTGGGGACTTTCACAAGGAGTGGACTGAGGCTGGAGTCAGTGCATCAAGAGCCACCACACACAGATGTGTCCTGGACATGGGCTTCAAATGTCGTATTCCTCTTGTCAAGCCACTCCTGAACAACAAACAACGATAGAAGCGTCTTACCTGGGCTAAAGAAAAACAGACCTGGTCTGTTGCTCAGTGGTTCAAAGTCCTCTTTTCTGGTGAGAGCAAATTTTGCATCTCATTTGGAAACCAAGGACCCAGAGTATGGAGCAAGAAGGGAGAGGCACACACTGCAAGATGCTTGAAGTCCAGTGTGAAGTTTCCACAGTCTGTTGATTTGGGGAGCCATGTCATCTGCTGGTGTTGGTCCACTGTGCTTCATTAGGTCCAGGGTCAACGCAGCCGTCTACCAGGAGATTTTGGAGCACTTCATGCTTCCTTCTGCGGACGAGCTCTATGGGGATGCTGACTTCATTTTCCAGCAGGACTTTGCACCTGCCCACACTGCCAAAAGCACAAAAACGTGGATCAATAACTGTAGGATTACTGTGCTTGATTGGCCAGCAAACTCACCTGACCTGAACCCCATAGAGAATCTATGGGGCATTGCCAAGAGAAAGATGAGAGACATGAGACCGAACAATGCAGAAGAGCTGAAGGGCGCTATTGAATCATCCTGGTCTTCCATAACACCTCAGCAGTGCCACAGGCTGATAGTTTCCATGCCACGCCGCATTGAGGCAGTAATTGCTGCAAAAGGGGCCCAAACCAAGTACTGAGTACATACAGTATGCATGCTTATGCTTTTCAGAGACTTGAACTATCTTGCTTTGCATGTAATGAGTCTATCTCATATATTAGTTTCACCTTTTAAGTTGCATTAGTGAAATAAATGAACTTTTGCACGATATTCTAATTTTTCGAGTTTCACCTGTATATATATATATATATATAGAGACTTCGATTTAGTGCACTCTCACTGGCCAACCCAGACACAGACCAGGGTGCTTAACGGAATGAACAATCTGAATAGGAATAAGCACTCACTGGATTTCAAAACAACAAATATTTATTCGGCAGTGACGTTTCGGGGCATTCACCCCTTCCTCAGACAACCCAAAATGTGAAACAAGCAATGTTAAATAATGACTCAAACCCCTCCCCCATCAAATTTCAGCCAATCAAAATACATCCAAAGCAATCAATAGGGGATGTATGTTAAACAAAAACAATTACATTTCTGTATAATATCAGTAAAGTGTATACTTTTACAAAGCACATGTGTGATATGTCAATATATAATGTAATGTATTAAGGTATCAGTGACAGTGAAGTGGATGGCTGTGGAATATGCCAACAGATAATAAATAGTACATCTGCCTTCTTATAATACACTCTGTAATCAAAACATAAGGAGTTCACTAGACTTGTTGTTGCCAGGAAAAGTGGCTTATTAGTACCGCATATAAAATGCTCAGAGATATTTACTCACTTAACTGAAAGGCAACTTACTGTTCATCAAAAGCATCTAATTCATATAAACCTCAAAGGGTATGGATACTCCGCCATTAGCTATCACGCTGGCCACCGCATGGTCGGAGGGGGCGTGTCAGCATCCGGGTTAGCATCTTGACCCGCTCTTGGAAATCAGTGCCCTAAGCGTTGTTATGCGTTGCCATAGCAACCTATCGTGGCGTCACCAAACACACCAGACCGAGGCCATATTACGTAGGTCTAGAAACAAGAGCACATTTGACCCTCAACACACTGCTGCCAGTATACAAACCTACACTAGATTGGTCCTACAGGATGCTGCAACAATGCCGAAAGAATTATTCAGACACAACATCTCCAAAGAGGAACGTGTGGCAATTGAGAGTCTGGCCCGCGATCCCAACATTGTGATCCGCAATGCGGACAAAGGTGGGGCCATTGTAGTCCTGAATTATAAGGATTACAAAGAAGAAATACTCTCACAATTAAATGATGACCGGGTATACCTACCTCTTAAGAAGGATCCTACCAAGCTATTTCAAGAACGAATTGACAATCTACTGCTTGAAGGTGTAGTGGAAGGTTGGGTCAATAAAGATACATATGATTGGTTGCGGGTGGCATATCCGATTTGCCCTATTCTCTATACCCTGCCCAAAGTACACAAGAGCCTGGAGAAACCCCCTGGACGCCCGATCGTGTCTGCAAGGGGTTCCTTGTTGAGCCCTTTGGCAAAGTGGATTGATTCATTTCTCCAACCACTGGTGAGACACATGAAATCATACGTTAAAGATTCGAGTGACGTATTGGATCATCTCTCGCAGGTTCAAGATCTATCTACAGATGACTACTTGGTGTCTATGGATGTCACAAGCCTATATACCATCATCCCACATCAAGATGGAATGAGGGCAGTTACAAAGGCTCTCTCTAGATATCCCTATGTCGGGCCTAGCAGTACCTATATTATCAAGATCCTCGAAGTATGCTTGACTTTAAACTTCTTCAGGTTTGAATTGAAATACTACCAACAAATCACGGGGACCGCCATGGGGTCAAACATGGCCCCATCATATGCGAACTTATTTATGGAGGATTATGAATCCAACACCATGAAGGTTTATGAGATTCCTGAAATTATCAAGTACATGAGATACATTGACGATGTGCTACTGGTGTGGAGAGGTACAGAAGAACATCTACAGAGGTGGATACAAGACCTCAATGATCTACCACATCCGGTGAAATTTAAGATGGTGGCCAGCAAAGAAGCCATTGACTTCCTAGACCTGAGAATACTTAAGGAGAATGGGCAATTAGAAACCACCATGTACCATAAACCTACAGACAGGAACTCCCTACTGTTGGCAAGTAGTAGCCACCCAAGATCTCTCATCAGAGCCATCCCATTGGCACAACTCTACCGAGTAGTGAGGAACAACTCTATAAGGAATAATGGCGAAAGACAGCTAGAAGAAATGTCAACCAAGTTTCTACAGAGGGGATATTCCTACACAACCATTCAAAAAGCCCATAGAATAGCCAAGGATACAGAAAGGAGCACCCTACTTAAAACAGGAGGAATGAAACCTGTTGAAAAACGAATGACTTGTACTATGACATATTCACCTAATATTGGGATTGTAGCACAATCAGTGAAGGACCATTGGGATCTACTGACCACAGACCAACAATTACCTTTCAAAGAATTCTCCCCACCAAGGATGGGATATAAGAGGGCATAACCTCCAAGATATGCTGATGATCACTGATCCAAGACATGCCTACATCAAGGAAACATGGTTAAAATCGAAGAAACAGGGATGCTTTAAGTGCCTTGGATGCACAACGTGCAATTCGATGATCCAGAGCAAAACCTTCCATCATCCGCACACAAATCAGAGTTTTAAGATCCAACACCATCTAACCTGCTCTACCCCATTTGTGGTCTACCTGTTGAATTGCACATGTGGGATGTATTACGTCGGTAAGACGGATGATGACATCAAGAAGAGGATGGCTAATCATCGGAGTGCCATCAGGACTGCACTCAAAGATGGTACATCGGAACAACCGGTGGCACGCCATTTTATACAGATGAACCACACTGTGAAGGACCTGCGCTTCATACTTATTGATCATGTACCACCTTTGATACGGGGAGGCAACAGAAAGAAGAAACTCCTACAAATTGAGGCCAAGTGGATCCATAGACTTGGAACAGTGCAACCAGGCGGATTGAACACAAATGTGGACTGGCATTGCTTCCTATAGTACCTTTTCTAGGGACATAACTGGTAGGATGTCTATAAACATCCCATTTGCTAATGAGAGTCCATGTACACTTTATTAAATACTTGTGGACATATTAAGAATCCACACTTAGCCTACCTACTAGAGATCTTTTGTAATACCATATTCTGGGAGATACGAAGTTCCACTCTCAGGTAGGACTCTAGTGACACATTGCCGTACTGTCATGATTCCAACAATTAGTGTACCCATTTGGTTAATCTGGCCTTGAGTTGAGTTAGACATATGTGGTGTTCTGGATATCTCACTAGTCTATATGCTCAGACCCCTATTAAGAAATCACAGGATTTAGATCATCTCCAATACACTCTGTGATTTTCCATTTTGAGAGTAACTAGTGACCCAGTCATTATGCCGAGAGCAAGTCAGTATGTCTAGAACAGGACATTTTTTGATCCAATAATTAACTTATATATTGGCCTTTGTAACATTATAACACACGACTCATAATTTAGATTCGTGCTAGATTTTGATTGAATAATTGGCGGCTACAGATTCCTCAATTTTTGATGCAATGATCCCCTCTAGAAGATTTAATTACATCCACTATAGTTCTAGAGATCTGTTTAGAGTATAGTATACACCAGTGAGCTTTAATTTCCATAACCTCTATCACTGGATAACTCCCAATGTGTTAGTTTATAATTAACCGCATATATAGTAGCCACACAAGTATGTCCTTAATAAGCGAAGCATTATTCGATCTGATTATGACACTAGCTATGTTTACATCGTGACAATGTTTGTTGGGTTGCCATGGTGACCTAGTACAGACCTACGTAATATGGCCTCGGTCTGGTGTGTTTGGTGACGCCACGATAGGTTGCTATGGCAACGCATAACAACGCTTAGGGCACTGATTTCCAAGAGCGGGTCAAGATGCTAACCCGGATGCTGACACGCCCCCTCCGACCATGCGGTGGCCAGCGTGATAGCTAATGGCGGAGTATCCATACCCTTTGAGGTTTATATGAATTAGATGCTTTTGATGAACAGTAAGTTGCCTTTCAGTTAAGTGAGTAAATATCTCTGAGCATTTTATATGCGGTACTAATAAGCCACTTTTCCTGGCAACAACAAGTCTAGTGAACTCCTTATGTTTTGATTACAGAGTGTATTATAAGAAGGCAGATGTACTATTTATTATCTGTTGGCATATTCCACAGCCATCCACTTCACTGTCACTGATACCTTAATACATTACATTATATATTGACATATCACACATGTGCTTTGTAAAAGTATACACTTTACTGATATTATACAGAAATGTAATTGTTTTTGTTTAACATACATCCCCTATTGATTGCTTTGAATGTATTTTGATTGGCTGAAATTTGATGGGGGAGGGGTTTGAGTCATTATTTAACATTGCTTGTTTCACATTTTGGGTTGTCTGAGGAAGGGGTGAATGCCCCGAAACGTCACTGCCGAATAACTATTTGTTGTTTTGAAATCCAGTGAGTGCTTATTCCTATTCAGATTATATATATATATATATATATATATATATATATATATATATATATATATATATATATACACAAATAAATGCATGCAGTGGCCTCCTTGGTAAATATGAGCAAAGAAGGCTGTGATTTGTTTTATCTTTTGCACAAAAATACTCTTCTCTCATGGATATCAAGCAATTGCAAACACAACACAGGTTTATCCAATAAAAAATCTTTGTTAATTATATGTGTGGCACAATTATTGGCACCCTTTTAGTCAATACTTTGTGCTACCTCCCTTAGTCAAGATAACTGCTCTGAGTCTTCTCCTACAATGCCTGATGAGGTTGGAGAATAAATGGTGAGGGATCTTAAAATATTCCTCCATACAGAATCTCTCAGGATCCTTCAAATTTCGAGTTCAGCACTGGCGGACTCCCTTCTTCAGTTCACCCCACAGGTTTTCTATGGGGTTCAAGTCAGGGGACTGGGATGGCCATGGCAGGACCTTGATTTTGTGGTCAGTAACCATTTTTGTGTGATTTTGATGTATGTTTTGTATCATTG
This sequence comes from Bombina bombina, assembly GCF_027579735.1. Taxonomy (NCBI): domain Eukaryota; kingdom Metazoa; phylum Chordata; class Amphibia; order Anura; family Bombinatoridae; genus Bombina; species Bombina bombina. Next base: position 142,347,055 of record NC_069505.1, on the reverse strand, counting down.
TCCTGCTGGAAGATCCAACCAAGGACCATTTTAAGCTTTCTGGCAAAGGCAGTCAGGTGTTAATTTAATATCTGCTGATATTTGATAGAGTCCATGATGCCATGTATCCTAACAAAATGTCCAGGTCCTCTGGCAGAAAAACAGCCCCAAAACATTAAAGAGCCACCACCATATTTAACCATGGGCATGAGGTACCTTTCCATATGGCTACATCTGGTGTTTATTGCCAAAAAGCTCTATATTGCTTTCATCTGACCATAGAACCGGATCCCATTTTACATAGTAACATAGTAGATGAGTCCATTGAGTTCAACCTATACTAATCTAATATACTTACAAAAAGCTCCAGTTGAGCTTAAATTAATCCCACTAAAAGGTGACCCATTTAATACAGGCAATCATATCCATGAATTTTGTTTCTAGCCAAAAATGTATCTAAACCATTTTTAAATGTATCTAGGGTATTGGCATTCACTACCTCCTTTGGTAATGAGTTCCATTATTTTATTGCTCTTACAGTGAAAAAACATTTAAATCTCCTTTCCTCCAACCTTAAATTGTGACTTTTTTGAGTTCCAGTAGCATCTGGCTAACTGAAGACGTTTGAGTTTGTTCTTGGATGAGAGTAGAGGCTTATTTCTGGAAACCTTTGAAAACAACTTGTAGTTTTAGAGACTTTCTGACATCAAGACACAACTAACTTCTGCAATTCTCCTTGGAGATATTTTAGCCACTTTGGCCTATGTGTTACCTCATATTTATACCACTGTGAAACAGGAAGTCACAGTTGAACAATTTCCTGTTCATAGTCACCCAGGTGTACAAAAAAAATGTAAAATATCAATGGGAACATACTTCAAATATATTTTTCTCATTGGAATTCATAGGGATGCCAATAATTGTGCCACACATATAAATTTAACAAATATTTTTTGGGGGCACAAACCTGTGTGGTGTTTGCAATTGTTTGATATCCATGAGAGCAGAGTACTTTTGTGATTTATTTTAACAAAATATCAAAAAGGTTAAACAAAACATAGCCTTCTTTGCTCATATTTACCAAGGGTGACAATATTAGTGGAGGGCACTGTATGTACACACATAAGACATACAGGGAGTGCAGAATTATTAGGCAAATGAGTATTTTGACCACATCATCCTCTTTATGCATGTTGTCTTACTCCAAGCTGTATAGGCTCGAAAGCCTACTACCAATTAAGCATATTAGGTGATGTGCATCCCTGTAATGAGAAGGGGTGTGGTCTAATGACATCAACACCCTATATCAGGTGTGCATAATTATTAGGCAACTTCCTTTCCTTTGGCAAAATGGGTCAAAAGAAGGACTTGACAGGCTCAGAAAAGTCAAAAATAGTGAGATATCTTGCAGAGGGATGCAGCACTCTTAAAATTGCAAAGCTTCTGAAGCGTGATCATCGAACAATCAAGCGTTTCATTCAAAATAGTCAACAGGGTCGCAAGAAGCATGTGGAAAAACCAAGGCGCAAAATAACTGCCCATGAACTAAGAAAAGTCAAGCGTGCAGCTGCCAAGATGCCACTTGCCACCAGTTTGGCCATATTTCAGAGCTGCAACATCACTGGAGTGCCCAAAAGCACAAGGTGTGCAATACTCAGAGACATGGCCAAGGTAAGAAAGGCTGAAAGACGACCACCACTGAACAAGACACACAAGCTGAAACGTCAAGACTGAGCCAAGAAATATCTCAAGACTGATTTTTCTAAGGTTTTATGGACTGATGAAATGAGAGTGAGTCTTGATGGGCCAGATGGATGGGCCCGTGGCTGGATTGGTAAAGGGCAGAGAGCTCCAGTCCGACTCAGACGCCAGCAAGGTGGAGGTGGAGTACTGGTTTGGGCTGGTATCATCAAAGATCAGCTTGTGGGGCCTTTTCGGGTTGAGGATGGAGTCAAGCTCAACTCCCAGTCCTACTGCCAGTTTCTGGAAGACACCTTCTTCAAGCAGTGGTACAGGAAGAAGTCTGTATCCTTCAAGAAAAACATGATTTTCATGCAGGACAATGCTCCATCACACGCGTCCAAGTACTCCACAGCGTGGCTGGCAAGAAAGGGTATAAAAGAAGAAAATCTAATGACATGGCCTCCTTGTTCACCTGATCTAAACCCCATTGAGAACCTGTGGTCCATCATCAAATGTGAGATTTACAAGGAGGGAAAACAGTACACCTCTCTGAACAGTGTCTGGGAGGCTGTGGTTGCTGCTGCACGCAATGTTGATGGTGAACAGATCAAAACACTGACAGAATCCATGGATGGCAGGCTTTTGAGTGTCCTTGCAAAGAAAGGTGGCTATATTGGTCACTGATTTGTTTTTATTTTGTTTTTGAATGTCAGAAATGTATATTTGTGAATGTTGAGATGTTATATTGGTTTCACTGGTAAAAATAAATAATTGAAATGGGTATATATTTGTTTTTTGTTAAGTTGCCTAATAATTATGCACAGTAATAGTCACCTGCACACACAGATATCCCCCTAAAATAGCTATAACTAAAAACAAACTAAAAACTACTTCCAAAACTATTCAGCTTTGATATTAATGAGTTTTTTGGGTTCATTGAGAACATGGTTGTTGTTCAATAATAAAATTAATCCTCAAAAATACAACTTGCCTAATAATTCTGCACTCCCTGTATATATATATATAAGTGCATTGGAGAACTTTAAAGTAAAGTAGATGAAAACATGTAAAAACATATATATACAATATTCATTTTTAAAGGGACTGTCTAGTCAAAATTAAACTTTCAGGATACAGATAGAGCATGCCATTTAAAAAAAATTTTATTTTTTTTTTATTAATTTTTACATATTATCAATCTCAACATAAACAGCATAAAACAGCTCAACCAAAAATATATCAGATTATGCATTACAAGTTGTTTACAGAAAAAGAAAAAACAAATCACAAAATGTCACATTAATGCAATATTGTTTAAGAGGCTACAGCAAATCACAGTAAAAAAAAAAGACAATGTGTGATAGCCTCTTCTTCAATCTACATGGGGGGGGGGGTTGGAAGAAAGAAAAAAAAAATAGACCTGAGTTCCTTCACCAAATCCCCAATAAAACAATTTCACTATTTCTAAAGGGGTAGATAAGATGTTCTATTTCATTTGGGGGAAAACTTTTAACAAATAAAGACCATGAGGCCCATTTATCAAGCTCTGAATGGAGCTTGAGGGCCCGTGTTTCTGGCAAGCCTTCAGACTCGCCAGAAACAGCAGTTATGAAGCAGCGGTCTAAAGACCGCTGCTCCATAACCCTGTCCACCTGCTCTGAGGAGGCGGACAAAGATTGCGACAATTCAACCCAATCAAGTACGATCGGGTTGATTGACACCCCCTAATCAGCAGGGGGCGGCGTTGCACCAGCAATTCTTGTGAGCTGCTGGTGCAATGCTGAATACGGAGAGCGTATTGCTCTCCACATTCAGCGAGGTCTGTCGGACATGATCCGCCCTTTCTGATCAGGTCCGACAGACCTTTGATAAAAAGGCCTCCATTTCTTAAAAAAATATAAATATCTCGATCATTATTCATGTCTACATTGTATTGTTCTAGTTATTGTTTTTTAATATAATTCTTAATTTCTAGGATGTTAGTATTTGTTTCTTTCCATTTCCTGAAGATCAAATATCTGACCGCTAAAATTATCATATTAATCAATTTTTTATATTGACAATTTTGAGTCCCCTCCCATAAGAAAATTATTTGTATGAGGTAAATATTTCGCATGGGCAGTTTCAGAGTGTTCAATGCCCAATAAGTATTTTCTGCCAAAGTTTGCAGATTTTAGGGCACTCCCATATCATATGTACTAGATTAGCTCTTGGGTAGGCACATTTTGAACAGAAGCTGAAAGAAGAGTTTCCCCATCTAAATCCCTTCTCTGGTGTATAATAAGTCCTATATAATAACTTCACATGGGACTCTGTCCATGTTGAGGACAATGTAGTTTGGGATACCAAACATATAGACCTTTAAATGAGGCATATGTTTATATTTTATGGAGGGATTAACTTGCTTCATTGTAGAGATATTTCTCTCAAATTTGATTCACCTTTTTGGGAGATAATCAATTGATATACAGTAGCAATAGATAAAAGTCCATTTTTAGCCAGTGTAAGCTAGTCTTCAATTTTACCCCAGTGCCATCTCCAACCGTACTCCGCAACTACCTTAGCAACATAATGTCTGACTTGTAAATATGCGAAAAAGGCTCTGTTTGGAAGGTTAAATTCATGACTCAAAGTATTAAACGTTTTAACTACTTGAATCTCTGTTTCTAATAACTGAAATTTGGAAATATTAGCCTTAATCACTAAAATTGTAAGAATCTTACGCCAAGCTAATATCGGCCTATATATGGATTTAAGTTGTTTTACATTCTTGGGTATAATATTAGGTCAACAGTGTATCAGAGATACCGGAGAAAATGGGTAGATCATGTTATTTTTAAGAGCATTATTAGTTAAATAATCTAGATTTAAGATCCAGTCCACCGCTTTCCGGGCCAAAGATACTAAATTATATTATCGAATATCAGGTAGTGCCAAACCTCCAAATTTGTGGGGTAAAAAAAGTTTTTTAAGTGAGATTCTCGATTTCTTATTTTGCCAAATGAACCTTCGCAGTGAAGCATTTAAATCTCTCAGATCCTTCGATTTTAAAAAAAACTGGGGTGCTCTGCAAAACATAAACATTTTTTGGTAGGAGAACCATTTTAAACAAGGCTATCCGTCCTTAAATGGAAAGTGGGAAATTCTGTCAGTTTTTCATGTATTCTTTCACTCTATCAAGAACAGGAAGTATATTAAGGTTATACCAGTTCTCTGGATGAAGAGATATAAAAATACCTAAATACTAAGGACTTAGTTACTACTTTAAAGGGAGTTACAACAGCTAAATCCCTTTTTTTCCTAATCCATACGATCTCAGATTTCGAAGCATTTACTTCTTTATAGCCCGAAAAGGATCCAAACAACTCAATAATCGATAGAACTTTTGGGATATTTATCTTAGTATTGGACATGTATAAAAGAATGTCATCTGCATATAAAGCAATCTTTAATTCATTGTTTCTAACTTTAATACCTTCCAGATGTTGTCTAATCATAATAGCCAGGGGTTCAATTGAAATATTAAAGACAAAAGGAGATAAGGGACATCCTTGACGCGTACCTCTGTTAAGAGTTATATCTGGTGATACATTATTATTCACTATTAATTTTGTAATAGGAGTGCTGTACAGATTGTGAATAAATCTAACAAAGTTCTCTTTGAATCCGAATTTAAGTAAAGAAAATATCAGATGATCATAATGGACCAAGTCAAATGCTTTTTCAGCATCAATCGATATAATCGCTAAGTCAGAGGAAATTATTTTTTCCTGCCCAGAAAGTCCCTTTAAAAGATTATAATAATCAATAGTTAAAAAAATCTCTCTAATCTTAGCAGCTAGAGCATGCAATTTTAAACAACTTTCCAATTTACTTTTATCATCAAATTTGCTTTGCTCTCTTGGTATTCTTTGTGGAAAGCTAAACCTAGGTAGGCCCATATGTTAATTTCTAAGCCGTTAAACTGCCTCTTAACTCAGTGCATTTTGACAGTTGTTGACAGTTAGACCCTGCTAGTTCAATGGGTCATATAGATAACATTGAGCTCACTCCCATGGAGTTATTTAAGAGTCAGCACTGATTGGCTAAACTTCATGTCTGTCAAAAGAACTGACAAAAAGCTGTCTCCAAACGGAGTTTACACTCCATTTGTAATCTGGCTCTATGTGTTAAGAGTTTTTATTAACGTATGAGTGTATAGAATATTTATTAATGTGTGTATATGTAGTTAAACAGAAATACACACAGATGATAGATAGATCAATAGTAAATAGACAGATAGATAGATGACAGATAGATAGATGATAGATAGATAGATAGATAGATAGATAGATAGATAGATAATAGATAGATGTGACAAAGACAGATAGATAGATAATGATAGATAGATAGATAGATAGATAGATAGATAGATAGATAGATAGATAGATAGATAGATAGATGTGAGACAGATAGATAGATAGATAGATAGATAGATAGATAGATAGATCTGGACCCTCAGTATCACTACTTAGTGTTACACCATGGTATTTGAATGTACATACGGTATCAGCACAGTATAAATATAAAAATAGGTACTTTTTCTGTTATGTCCACTTCATATAGAAATGCTAAACAATAACAGAAACTGAGTTTAACAGAAAATTAAGTTAATTTATAAAGCCCACCACTAAAAAAACACTGATGTATGCTATTATAGTTTCAAATGTAAAACTGTTAGCATCTGTGGGCAGGGCCAGTTCTCTAACGGAGCAGACGAGAGAGTAGCTCCTGCCATAAGATTAAATTAAATAGAATAAAATTAGTTAAGACTACAGAGAAGGAGCAAAATAAGTTTCCCGGAAGCCTAAAGAAGTTCAGGACAGATAACTGGTGAATCCCTAGGCTTCATTACCCCAGGACGCCGTCTATCACCACTACAGCGCTGAACCGAGGCCTGCAGCCGACTGGTGATACAGAGAGAAGGGCCACAGCCCCTCGGCAGCTGGAGGACAACCACCTGTCTCCTGAGCAAGAGGGAAGGCTACCCACTGCCTTACAGAACTAAGAGCCCATACGGAACAGAAGAGGGAATTGCCGTGTAAAGAGCCGGTTGGTGGAGAAGCGGCGGCCCACACAGACATCAAACTACCGGAGGAACTGGAAGAGACCCGCTGCAGGAGGTGAACCCATACCAACCAAGAACATCAGTGCTGATCCTGTTGCAGAAGCCTCTGAGCAAGAGACGGAATTTGAGGCAAAGGGAGTTGTTTTTGAGGATCCGGAGGGCCACAAAACAACAAGGAAGGAGCCACCATCTTAGGCCCAAAAAGTAAGTGCGCCACAACCATTATATACAATACTAGCTGGCAGCTCTGGACAGTAACGGCAGACTTCACCTATCTGCCTAAGCACATCCGCTCAGTAGCCCTTACGGTGGGGAGCATATCACACGCCTTAGGCCATATTAATAGCAGGGGATTAATCTGACGTTACCACCATTACCCCAAGCGGGGAGCCCCATAATGGCCCACATATCTGCTACAATACAACACCTGTCCAGGGCCTGATATTCACACTACCCCCCTGAAAAATTAAAACTAAACAACACAGTGAAGCACATATACAGAGAGTGCTGCAATTCAGCATATACCTTGCCTGTGCATATCTAGGACTTGAAAACAGAAGCTAACTTGACATATAAGGACTGAGTGGTCTATTCTAAATACATCTGGGACCCACAAGTTTCCCTCATATGGTATAATACTGGGGTTTATGTCAAGTCTAGCAGTGCAGTTATTAATAAACTGAGAGAGGGGGGAGCTTCCCTTACTTGTGCACTACCCTAACTCAATACCAAGGTGCCCTCTGCAGTGAAGCAGAGGCGTGCAAGAAGCCTATATAGCACGTAGAAGTTATCACTAGACACCATATTACTTAAGGGTACCCCTCGTCTCACCTTCAATCAGTGACATACCCCACTCTCCTCCATTTCCCACCTGTGTCATATCCTCTTTTCCTTTTCCCTACTTCGTCAATAAGAGACATAGCCCCCGGAGAGTGGGGTGTATGTGAATTGTGACAGGTCTAAGACCCATTTACTACTTAATATTGTTGGGCTAAAGTTACACATGCAGTGAGTGACCCCCCTGGTTGTCCATTGAGAAGGAAGTTATTACCTAGTCGTCATATTGAAACATGTAATCTCTTATGTACAGTCTGCACTCAAGATAGCCCTGACAAAGTATACCAAGCTGCAAACACTCGACTACAGAAGTACAGCTAAAGTCGCACTCACAAAGGAAAAAACCCAAGCATCAAGAGGGCCCCAAGAGAACGGTGGCCGATCACTTCGGCAGTAAACTACAAATAGAAAGGGAACTATCAGATTAAGACTCTAGAGACTCCCTGACATCTCATTGGCAGCACATTAGCTCCTATGAACACGAATAATGTTAACTCATTAACTCTCTGTCTGCAAAAATGGACTCACACCATGCCTCTTTGAAACAAGATATCAAAATGTCCGTAGCGGACTTAAAACAAGACATCGCCTCGAGGACTTCCGGTAGGAGGGGCCAAGCGAGCAGACGCGTGTGAAGTACGCTGTCTGCTTCCAGAGGCCTGAGAAAGGAACCGCGGCACTGAGTGCCTATAGGCGGGCTTAAACTACCCAGCCCAGGACCCGTGCGTGCCGTCAAGGAGGCCGATAGCCCTGTAGTGCCTGCTCACATCGGCTTACACGGCCCACCTACAGTGACCGCTATACAAGCCCCCTGAGACATACGCTGCCCGCCAGGACCCAAGGAGCAGTTGGAGAGCGGGAGGAACAACAGCAGCGGGGAAGGTGTCACCGCCATCAACTTCTTGGCCCAGGAGGAAAGGAGACAAGTGCTTCTTGTTGTCCAGCTCAGGAAATAGCCCAAAGGGATTCTGAGCGTAACATCACCTCGGCCTGCCAGCAAGTCTACATATCTGAAGCAGCAGCAGGAGAGAAGCCCCTGCTGTGTGGAGAAATCACAGAACACAGAAACAACTCTACTGAATAAGATAAGTTGGAACTCACTTTTTCCCTTTTTTACTCAGTAACCTTGTGGAAACTTTTAGTGCAGATCTTTGGTAGGGGGGGGGGGGTGTCAGATGTAGTGCTACATTGTAAATATACTAGCGTTCCTGCAAGGGTAGGACCTGACGCAGGATATCTATCCCTCCCCCCCTTCCCAGTGCATTATAATTCCCAGAAGGGAAAAGGCCTTGATTGAAGGCTACCAGCATACTGAGAATTATTTCTTCCCCTATAAGAAAAGACGGCAAAGAGAACTAACAAGAGCAATTAATGACCTAATAGGAGAAAGAGAGTGGAGAAGGAATAGCAGATCTTTTCAAGTATAGATTACTGGCTGGATTTGCTGCTGGAAAAGAAAGGGAAAAAAAAAAAAGGGAAAGCCCAGAGAGACGTTTTCCTTCTCATTTTTTTGCTTACTGAATTGCTTACTGAATAGGTCATTGGCTGTGTTTACTGTTGGAAAAGAAAGAAAGAAAAGAAAGAAAGAAAGAAAGAAAGAAAGAAAGAAAGAAAGAAAGAAAGAAAGAAAGAAAGAAAGAAAGAAAGAAAGAAAGAAAGAAAGAAAGAAAGAAAGAAAGAAAGAAAGCCCAGAGAGACGCTTATATTTTTTATTTTTTTTTTTTTTATTTTTTTTTGCTTATTGAAGCAAAATGTGGGAACTATAAAGTTTTTTAAGAAACTTATGCCATAATAACACCAATACTGGAACTATTAGAACTCCTGTAGAAATATACTGGTCAAAGGAACTTTCAGTGAAATTAGCCCTGGGGTTAACTCTGGGTTAAAAGAGACATATTATTTACTTTTTCTTTTGTTTCCTGGTTGGATAAATTTGTTATAAGGTTAAAAACCATGTTAATAGGCAAAGAATTATAACAGTTAGTAATGGAATATATGTATTACCCCTAGAAACTTAAACTACTTTTTTATGTATCAGGCAAGGTAGTACAGGGTTAAAAGTTAAAAGGTGGCAATATACCCTAGGACTAAGGGTTTTATATATCCCTAGGCATTTATATGTACAATTACTGATTGTTCACAAGGTTCTGCAAGTAAAATTTGGTAAAAGAGGGAAGTTGGAAAAGTAACTAAATCTAAATTAAGGATTAATAAGCAATGTATATGCTATGAACTGTTTGGAATAGCAGAAAAATTTTGTATCTAGCGTTTTAACTGCCAAATCCAGATTAATATTGAGTTATGTTACTTGAATCTTCTCTCAGAGACCCTTAGTAAAAACCAACTATTATTGTGGTTAATAAGTGTGACAGAAATTTAAAAGCAGCTATAGAGGTCTCATATGTAAAGTTGTGGTAAAAGATATTATGCGTGGTATGGCTTAAAACTGAACCTAAGAAACACCATATACTTAACTCCCATAGCTGAAGGTAGAAGGGAAAAATAGTACACACGAGCAAATATGTCTATCCTTAGGTAAAGGGGTAGTCTAAAAACTAACCTAATTTAGAGAAATTATCTATACGTCTCCATTAATAGAATAGGGTCTTAAACATCCTCAAGAATAATCACATAGTCTGGTCCTACTTATTAACATATAGACACACTTCCCAAACACAAGGGGATATCACTTAATTGAGAGGTAAAGGAGGAGAACACATTTATATTTATGGAAAAATATTTAAATAAAAGTAAAATCACTTCACCAGGTATGTCTTCCAGAAGTAAAAATCAAGAAAAAAAAGGGAGTAGAATTTCACAGGAACCACAGGGGGGAAAAGGGGAAATGATTCTGGCACAAAGTTCTAATAATGAAGATTTGATTAAACAGCTTGACGCACTATTCACACCCAAGTTTGAATTAATACAGAACAATATCACATCACTAACATTTGAAGTAAAACAATTCGCAACCAGACTTACATACGCAGAACAAAGAATATCAGACATTGAGGATGGGGCCCTACAGAGGGAACAGACATTAAGCAATATGACCACCCAAATTGAAAATATGAAAAACAATCTCGAGGACCTAGAAAATAGAGCCAGAAGGAATAACTTGCGCCTCATTGGTCTGACAGAGGATGTTCAGGAAAAAGAACTTAAGAGATTTGTGGAGGTAGAATTAATGGGGCTATTGAATACTAGAGCTCAAGCCCAAGTTATAACAATTGAGAGGATACACAGACTAGGCCCAGAAAGACAAGACAAGGGTAGGAAAAAAACAGGTAGACCAGTTATTATGAAACTGTTGAACTTTCAGGAAAAAGTCAAAATTATGAACGCCTATCGGAAGGCAAATGGTGAAATTAATTACATGGGTAGGAAACTTTTATTGTTTAATGATTTTTCTTATGAGACATCTAACAAACGGCGAATACTTGCGCCAATATGTACCAAATTAATACAAGAAGGCTGGAGAGTTAGACTCTTATACCCAGCTAGACTCAGTATATATACTACTGCAGGGAATAGGGTATTCACGGACGTAGAGGAAGTTAATGAGTTTCTTAAAGACCACAGAGACAGCTTAGAGAGACAACAAGGTCTTGCAGTATGACTTGGTTTACTCTTTCTTGAAATTTTTTGATATTGGTCTTCTATTTGCTTGTCTACTATATAAAAGAGTATGATGTATATAAATCTTGTTTTTAAGAAAATGTTCAGAATAAAATTGAGGTATTGTGAAAGAACCCCCTTTAAGGGGATACTGGAAGGAAAGAGGAAGATTCCCACTGAAATAAATGGGATTAGCGAAGTTTTGGTAATTTTTTTTTTCTTATTTTCCCCTTCTCTCCGTTTATCTCCCTCCCCTCCCCTCTCCTTACTTTTTCTCAATGTATCCTATTAGTAGCGCTTCACCCCGCAAACATAGCCTCAGACATGGATGTATTACATCGGAATTAACTAAACCTATAGAATTGAGAAAATGAGCCTTAAAGTAGCTTCCTGGAATATAGGGGGAATTACATCACCCATGAAACGTAAATCCATTCTGAGATACGCAAAAAAATTAGGGGCTCAAATACTGCTTTTGCAGGAAACACATTTAAAAGGGGATGAGGCTATTAAATTAAAAGTGGCTATCCTGTTTAGTAAAACAATAGACTATAAAATTGATAAACTAGTGAGAGACGAGGAAGGAAGATATATTATGCTGGAAGTTGAAATAGCAGATAGAAAGATTGTTTTATGCAATGTTTATGGTCCAAATGAGGAGGATATAGACTTCTGGCAAAACTTACGGGATAAACTGTTAATATATTCTGGAAATACCATAATTATAGGAGGAGATTTTAATATCGCCCCTAATAGTACATTAGATAGAAGCAGATGCAGCATAGATCAAGCAATGAGGCAAAAACCATTAGATAAATCTACAATAGCAAGAAGAAAAAGAGAGTCCCTTATTATAAAGAGACTCCAACAAGACCTAAAATTAACTGATATATACAGAAACAGACATGCTGATGAAAGAGAGTATACATGTCTTTCGAAATAAAAAAAACGTTATCTAGAATAGATTACTTCCTTATTTCAGATAAATTAATAGACTGCATTCAAGAAACACTTATTGACATAATAACTATATCAGATCATGCCCCTATTTCAATTACACTAGATCCTAAACCAAAGACACGGAAACCTAACCAATTCTTTTTTCCAAAATACTTAACAAAAAATAATAAGTTTATAAACTTTTTAAAGACTAAGTGGGCGGAATACAAACAGTTTAATATTAATTCCTTTGACAAAACTCATATATACTGGAATGCCGCGAAAGCGGTATTAAGAGGCGAGATTATAGCATACCAAATAAAACAAAATAAAAAAATGCATGCATACAGACAGCAGATAACTAATTGCTTGATTAACAAATATTCTAACTATATCCAGGCAAAAACTGAGGATAACTGGCAACGATATATTCAGGCGAAAAAAGACAGACAATTACCTTATGCAAAATGAAATCAGAGAAAATATAAAATCTTGCACACAGTTTTATAGGTTTGGTAACAAGGTAGGTAGCTTTTTAGCACGAATTGATAAAAATTATAAAACTAAAAGTTTTATAAAAAAAATTAAAGACAAGGATCACACATGGACCCAAACTGGAGATATACAAAAGGCCTTCCTTGAATATTTTACGGAACTCTATTCAGCACAGCATATCAACTTTAATACAAAGGAGACATTTTGGAACTCCCTGACAATTCCAAAGTTAGAAAGTAACTGCCTAATAAAAATTAATGAACCTATCACAGAAAATGAAATCAGACAAATAATTAAACTAATGGCAAATAACAAAGCGGCAGGACCGGATGGTCTTCCATCCGAATTTTACAAAATTCTTATAGATGAAATAACTCCCACATTGAATGCTCTGATGAATGGGTTCTGGAATGGACGTTTGGAACCATTAGCTGATTTTAATGAATCCACAATAATAGTAATACCTAAACCAGGAAAAAATCCACAATTAATAGATTCATATAGACCTATCTCACTACTCAACATTGATTATAAAATATTGACTAGTATATTGGCTAAAAGAATACAGGTTTCATTGGATACAATAATACACCCTGATCAAACAGGGTTTATGAAAGGGAGGTCTTCAAACGTTAATTTAAGGAAGGTCTTCTTAACAATCTCAGATCAATGGTACAATGATAAGTTTAATAAAAAAGTAAATAAAGAAGACAGTTCAATAGTATCACTCGATGCAAGTAAAGCTTTTGACTCTGTCACATGGGACCACCTTGTTACCTCTCTTACAAAATTTGGATATACAGGTAATAGCCTTAACTTAATTAAGAAACTGTATAGTGAGTCTAGGGCTGCGATAATTATTAATGGTAACAAAACATCTTATTTTCCCCTCCTAAGAGGGACAAGACAGGGATGTCCTTTATCGCCTCTAATTTTTAATATTGCTCTGGAACCCTTGTTGATTGCCCTTAGAAGCAATATACAGGGGATCGAGATAGGAGGTAAGAGAATACAGTTGGCGGTTTACGCAGATGATTTACTGGTATTCTCCAGAAATTCAAATAAAAATTTCAATAAAATATGCCGGATTATAGGAAACTACGGCTCTTTTTCAGGGTACCATATTAATCAGTCTAAATCTGAAGTATTATGACTTCAAAAAAATCACAAATCAGAAACAAAAACATTTAAAGAAGTAACTAAACATATGACATACCTGGGGGTTAAAATATCTAATGATCCCACAGAATGGTATGCTCTGAATATTGGTAATGGCATTAGACAATTTTGTGATACTCTTAAAAGGTGGAGTTCTCTTCCACTTTCTATCACTCGATGCAAGTAAAGCTTTTGACTCTGTCACATGGGACCACCTTGTTACCTCTCTTACAAAATTTGGATATACAGGTAATAGCCTTAACTTAATTAAGAAACTGTATAGTGAGTCTAGGGCTGCGATAATTATTAATGGTAACAAAACATCTTATTTTCCCCTCCTAAGAGGGACAAGACAGGGATGTCCTTTATCGCCTCTAATTTTTAATATTGCTCTGGAACCCTTGTTGATTGCCCTTAGAAGCAATAAACAGGGGATCGAGATAGGAGGTAAGAGAATACAGTTGGCGGTTTACGCAGATGATTTACTGGTATTCTCCAGAAATTCAAATAAAAATTTCAATAAAATATGCCAGATTATAGGAAACTACGGCTCTTTTTCAGGGTACCATATTAATCAGTCTAAATCTGAAGTATTATGGCTTCATACCTGGGGGTTAAAATATCTAATGATCCCACAGAATGGTATGCTCTGAATATTGGTAATGGCATTAGACAATTTTGTGATACTCTTAAAAGGTGGAGTTCTCTTCCACTTTCTATCACTCGATGCAAGTAAAGCTTTTGACTCTGTCACATGGGACCACCTTGTTACCTCTCTTACAAAATTTGGATATACAGGTAATAGCCTTAACTTAATTAAGAAACTGTATAGTGAGTCTAGGGCTGCGATAATTATTAATGGTAACAAAACATCTTATTTTCCCCTCCTAAGAGGGACAAGACAGGGATGTCCTTTATCGCCTCTAATTTTTAATATTGCTCTGGAACCCTTGTTGATTGCCCTTAGAAGCAATAAACAGGGGATCGAGATAGGAGGTAAGATAATACAGTTGGCGGTTTACGCAGATGATTTACTGGTATTCTCCAGAAATTCAAATAAAAATTTCAATAAAATATGCCAGATTATAGGAAACTACGGCTCTTTTTCAGGGTACCATATTAATCAGTCTAAATCTGAAGTATTATGGCTTCAAAAAAATCACAAATCAGAAACAAAAACATTTAAAGAAGTAACTAAACATATGACATACCTGGGGGTTAAAATATCTAATGATCCCACAGAATGGTATGCTCTGAATATTGGTAATGGCATTAGACAATTTTGTGATACTCTTAAAAGGTGGAGTTCTCTTCCACTTTCTATCTCTGGGAAAGTAAATTTGCTTAAGATGATAGCACTCCCAAGGTTATTGTATCTCTTTCAGAACATACCTCTCCTAATTAAGAAACATGAGACTAAGATAATTAATCATGCAATTAAAGAATATATTTAGTTGAACAGAAGGCCCAGACTTAGTTACCAAAAATTAGTATTTAAAAAAGAACATCTGGGCCTGGGCCTCCCTAATTTAGTAATATATAATCTTGCTGCAGTAACAAAGATTGCGCTAGATTGGCTCTTGGAGAGTAATCACTTTACTTTGCCAGAGATAGAGAATGGCTTGATAAAACCTCTATACTTAAAAAATATCCTCCACCTAGAGGTTAAAAACCTTCCACTCTATGTTAAAAGAGTGGATATCTTCAGGGATACCGTTGTGGCATGGCACAGAACATGTAAATACTTAAAGGGACAGTACACTGTAAAATTGTTTTTATATGAATGTATTTTCAATGACTTGTTATACCAGCTGTAGAGTATACAATTTATGAGAAATTGAATTTTTCGGTTTATTTGTGTATATAAAGTAGCTGGTTTTGTGCTTTTAAACCACAGCCTATTACAATGGGTTGAGCTTCAGGTAATATCAGATCTCATTATGTTATCACTTTTATGTACACAGACTTGCTTCCTTATCTTATATTTGTCTGTAAAAGTAAAGCTCAATACATAGAGAGAACAATGGAAAATTATCATTTTATTACTTAACTACCATGCCCCCCACTGAGAGTGTAATCTCTTCTGCTGGCTGTGTATACTTAGGCTATTCAATAGAATATACTCCAGTATAGAAACTTTCACAATAGGTTGGGCTACCACAGGCTAAATCAGCTATTTCAAATGCATAAATAGGGGTAAAGGAGCTACTTGTAAACAATTTAAAACACTCCAGCAGGTAAAATGAATCGTTGGGAACAATTTAAAGGGGAGAACATTTTTGGGTGAACTGTCCCTTAAGTATACATCCCTATGCAACACGTTATTTATCCATTAAAGGTAATTCAGAATTTAAACAGGGTCTCTCTTCCAAAATATTCTCAAATTGGCAAGAAAAGGGATTATCTAATGTTATTCAATTAACAAAAAATAATCAGGGTACAATTCAGGTTGATGAATTTGAAATAATTAAAAATAAATATCTCCTTTCAGAGAAGCATTTTTTTTCCTATTTACAAATTAGGCACTACTGTTTGAAATTAATACAAATACAGGGGAATAATTGGGATCTCTTGCCACTAGTTCCGGTAATTAATCTCATCAAAAGTGGTAAATATTCTATATCATCACTATATAACCTAATAAATAATATTAATTATAAACAATATATTGAAATTGGAACGGCAAAATGGAGAGAATTATTCTTTCCGAACCTCACAACTCAAATAATATTAAAAAGCGTGGAGAGAGTGGAGGAGGCATCATTAGCTATCCCTATGCGTGAACAGCATGTAAAGCTAATGTGGATGGTATATATTACACCTGAGAAGATTGCCAAATGGGGAGGCATGGGGGAAGGAACGATCTGTATCAAATGCAGACAACCAAAGACAAATTTGATACATAGCTTTTGGCTCTGCCCTAAGATACAAGGATTTTGGGGAAAGATAAATTACTGATTAAGCAAAGTTTATCAAAATCAAATTCTTTTACATCCAGAACAGATTTTCTTTTTCCATTACAAAAAAGAACAATTGCAAAATAGGAAATTTATAACGATGGTAATTTTGATAGCAAGGAATCTTATATTGAAAGGATGGAAGAATGCTAAACCACCCTCCTTTGGTAATCTTCGAGAAACTATTCACCATCAATTTTTTATAGAATTACAAGATACCTTACATTATATTGACACTAACACAATGCGCTTTTTTAACAAATGGGAGAACTGGATTAAAACTAGGGAGACTGAAGAGCAAAAGAAAATAATTAGTAACTTCAAAAATACAGTCTATATGGAAAATTGCAGGCTAAGAGGGGAGTGGCTCTTTGAAGAGGCTGACTAGTTTAGAGTGTTGACCGGGGGGGGGAAAGGAGGAGAGAGAAGTCCTTTTTTTTTTTTTTTTTTCTTCTCTCTGTGGTTGAAAAGGAGAAAAGACAGAAGGGACGTTAGACTTTATATGTCTTTCTGGTATAAGGAAGGGAGAATGTTATCTCTTCTCTTATTATTTTTAATGGTATGCTTCATTGATACGTTTTCTTCTTTTTCTTATTTTATTTACGAAAGTGGTTAAAGTAGAGTAAATATATATTTTACTAAATACTAGTTGAAACAAAAAGTATAGATCATGAAAATGTTATATGATTATTATGTTAAAAACTTGGAAAGATTGATTGCTTATAGTTTGTATTTGATGGATGAAATCAATAAATTCTTTTGGAAAAGAAAAAAACAAAACAAAAAAAAAAAACAAGACATTGCCTCCTAGGGCGAGAGAACCGACACATTAGAAAGAAAATATGAAGATTTGTTTACTGATCATAGTAATTTACTCTCGTATACCCAAAGTTTAGCGGAACAGATGACTGAGTTGGAAGTAAAATTGGCTGACCTTGAGGATCGCTCAAGGCGAAATAATATCCGCATCAGAGGTATTCCTGAAAGCATTGGTACAGCAGACCTAACTGACTATCTCGTTGAGTTATTCAAAACCTTACTTGGCCCTTTATTTGCACAGGACTCACTTATTGATAGAGCCCATAGAGCTCTTAGGCCGCAAAATGCCGATATGGATCAACCTCGAGATGTCATAATTCGGCTACATTATTTTACATTTAAGGAAAAGTTACTGAAGGCTGCATTCCTCAATAAAACCTTACCGGAGCCCTATCATACCATACAACTTTTCCCAGATTTATCATCCCACACCTTGGCAAAGAGACAGACTTTTCACCCAGTCACCCAATGCCTGAGATTGCAGAATGTCAAATACCGCTGGGGATTTCCGGTGAAACTGTTCTTTCAGTATGATGGACAATCCTATGTGGTGAACTCTCTCCAACAAGGCCTTGATTTTCTGGAGAACCTAGAACTTCTACGCCCAGCTAACCCTGCATCTAAAGACCGGTCTAACCTACAAAGACTTAATGCTGCTACGCCAGAGTGCAAACCCTCTACTAGTCAAGTGGAGAGTGGCCCCAAAAGAAAAGATCCTGCCAGACAACCGGCCAGATAACGGTATCCTTTGTTTATATGATTTGTGTTTGTAGGTTTCCAGTTTATCCAGCTGATCTCTAGAGACACAGATAATTTGAAAGGACAAAATATGCTGGACTTATCATCTGCTAAAACTGTTTACTGAGTTGTTTGTGATGTAATACAGATTGTTACTGTTTTATTAAAAACTTGTTTATTTAAACTCTAGGTCCATTGTCATTTTACACAGTGCAACAATAATATAATACATTTTTCTCTCCTAAATACTGCCAGATTTGTAAGCCCTCACAATGACACTACCTCCTTCCATTTAGGAGTCATAAAATATTTCTCCTTCCCTATATTACTGATGATACAGATACTCCCAAAAGAACTCATGGTCCCGCGGCTGGGGTAGCAGAGTGCGCCCGCGCTGCCTACATGCTAATTTATATGACTACATCACATATGCAAGGGCCCTGCAGTGTGAGAAAGCATTTTCTTTCTGCATGTTGGTGGGGCCTGGTGTGCCTCGGGTGTCCCTGCCGTATTACTGAATAAATGAAATCCATGACAGATCCATAACTTTTGGCACCTGGGTAGTATTTCACTGATTCGAGGGAGAATAGTAGTAGTATGTGCTTTGATTATGGGTTCCACCCCTTAGTACCATAGACCCTATGAGAGACACAAATTAGACTTAAGAAGAATTGACCTCATAGAGTACCTATATGTAGTTGCACTGTAGTAGAGTAGGCTTTTGCCTTTTAAGTGCAATGTCCCCTGTCCTATGTTTTCCCCCTTTTTTTTTTCTCTCTCTGTTCAGTTTACTATCTCCCCTTGATCTGCCTGATCTGGTTACCTATCACTGCTATACTTAAAGGGCCACTGTAAGTAAATATTTTCTATGCCTGTTACTAACTAACTACCCCATATACGCTTTTTATCAATAGCATTTCATTAACATATCTCTACCGTATATCAGAAATCTTGTCTGCAAATTTAATTGTTTTCCAAACCCACTCCGTGGGTATCCTTTGCTCTGTACCAATCCGTTTACAATACCTAGGTTTCAAAATGGCGCTTTAAACACAAAGTTATTGGTTTAAGTATTTTGAACATGCAGTGCTGAAAATAGTGGGCAGGATAACGTGACATCATCGGCGAATAAAAGATATAACTTTTAGAACGTTATGAAACTTCGTTTTAGAGAAAATATGTCAGTAGGTTTTAATTAATGTTTATTAACTTTAATATGTTAGTTGTTTAGCTTAAAAATTATAACAGAAAGTAATCCTTTAATAACAAATCATAAAGCGCTTTTTTTACAAACCAGCTTCCTTTGAACATCCCCTTCAAGACCATATGCAATGAGACCAGGAGATAGCCCTCTCACTCACCTGTCCCTCCCACTCCCTTTCTGGCACACTAGCTCTAACTCTCCACTAAGTCATAAGTTTTATAAGCTATAAGCTCAAGTATATAAGAGTTCTCTATTCTAAATTTAATAGCATCCAGTGGACTCATTGAGTTGGTACTGCCCCCCCCCCCCTCATTTCTGTATATTTATTGTCAAGCAGTGTTTACCTGCTGTTTTTGCTTTTTACATTTCTGTGCAGGCACATTTGATACAGTGCATACATTACCTTTGTGATAATTATGTTAGTGTAACTCTTTGGATTACAAAGAACATAAAGGTGATGCAGCTATGTTTGCTTGTTATTGCATATTTACTTTTCTATTGATACATGTTATTTCATAGTTATGGTTATAATACAGATATAACTAGTTTGTCCTATATCAATCGGTTAGTGTGTAACCGTTGCATTAACCATTGGTTTATTTTATATCTTGTTTTACCAAGAGATTTAAGTTAAAAAATTGGAGATTCTCATATTGAAGATATGTCAGAGAAATGCAACAGATTGTTCTGAGTAAATGTTAATATCAGCTGAAGAAGTAGATAAATGCTTAAAATAATGTCATGACATATGACTATTCCAAATATTATGGTTTTGTACGCTTTGTACTGTTCGTTTTCATGTCTAAAGAATCTCAATAAAAGATTTACTTATTAAAAAAAAACCTGTTAGCATCTTAAAATGACCATTAAATACAGTAAAATTGTTTAATCAACAAATGCAAAATAAAAGGGCACTTACAATATTATTATTCTTTTTACAAATTTCAAAATGTACTTCAATTTACTTGCCGGCCCGATGTATCATGTTACAGCCATCAGCCAATCACAGACTTATATGCATATACACTGTAAAATCTTGCACTTGGTCAGTAGTAGCTGGTGCCTCAGAAAGTGTGCATATAAAGACTGTACACAATCTAATGAAAATTGGAAAGTCTCTTAAAATTGCATGCTCTGTCTGAACCATGACAGGATCATTTGGACTTATGACACTCTATTTATCACCCATTACTGGCCAATGATAATCAGGTACCAATTGTCAGTTACATTGACAGCAGAATGTTTTGGTAAGTTATGTGACATTGGAAAGAAAGTTTGCAGAATATAACTCAGGTGCTGAGAAGCTAATAATATCTGGCAGTTGCTAATTGATTGGCTGCTTAATTGCTGATTAGCATTACTCTATGTTATATTTCAATGTCAGCTGTCTTTTGTAAAAATGCCACACGAGATCTGTTTTATTTCAAAGCAAGCAGCCTAGCACAATAGTTTAAGAATAAGATTACAATTAATCTTATCACAAATATAAAGTAGATGACCTAATGAGTGTGAAATCGGGCAACTATTTACTGCAGCCTTTAAATGGGAATCCAAAAGGGTCAATGCTATAAGGAATTAATTTAGCACATTATTAGAATTATTTTTTTTATTTTATAATTCTTTTTTCATATAAGGAACGTTTTTAAAGAAAATGTGAATCATTTCTATGTGAAGAAAGATATAATTCATGCATTTAAGAATGCATAGGTTTAAAATGGACAGTAAATTAAAAACTTACATTTTTATAATTCAGAAAGGGCATGCAATTTTAAACAACTTTCCAATTTATCTGTATTACATTATCTTTGTATCCTTAGTTTCAAAGCACACCTAGGAAGGCTCAGGAGCAACAATGATTGGTGGCTGTATATCTCTGTTACATGAAATAAAAGGAAGAAAAGACAGGCGCACAAGGCACAATTCAAGTGTAGAGTTTTTATTATGAATAATAGACACACAGTTAGAAACACTTACTAGATTAAAAACAAAATGTGCATTGAGAGCATATGCTCCTGGGATTATCGCAGCACCTGTGGCACCGGGAATTTGATGTTCTTCTCCTCTCCGTTCACAATGAGAGCAATTGGGCGGCGGTGTTCCGGATCCTGTCACCCAAAACTCTAGTGACACTGGTAGCCAACAGTACTTTATAAATGCTTTCCCATAAAGTCTTTGTTTGGTTTTAGATGCCTGACGCGTTTCCCCCGACTCCGGTCGGGCTTTTTCAAAGGCAGAGTAGATTTAAACAGGCGCCTGTTTGTTTTAAAGGCGTGTTAACCAATCAGGTTAGAGGTGTGCGCTCTTTGTCCAATCGTTACTGGAAGGTGTGAGCGCATATCGGAAAGTCCCGGATTGGGGTTAAAAGCTCGTGTGTTATACTCCATTAGGTGCAATCACTATGCTTAATGCAGAGTTTCATGTGGAGGACATATCGAATATTAAACACAGAAAACAACCATGATACATACATGTAAGGCATATACAGAGAACGGACAAACAGACCTAAAGTATTCTCATTTGTTACAACCACAGATATATTGTATAATAAAACATATTATAAGGCTAAAATACGGGTATGCATTGTGTGTTTAAAATACTATCTCTGGGACCCCTAATTATCACATTGAGGGTTATAAACGATCTTTCATAAGTTTTATTAGTGTATATAACTGATATATAGCCCTGATGAGGATTTCTATACTGAGCCTAAACTTGAACATATAAACTTATAATAAAAATTGACGTTATGAAGGATAGGGTAAAAAAATAAAAATTTAAAAACTTGTAGAGTTCTGTCCTTATTAATTTTAATTTTAGAATGACTTTAAAGTTATATGTAGATTGGGAAATTTAAATATATAAATAGAGGATTGTTAACTGGATGACTATTCTTTTCTAAACGTATAGACAAGATTATTTATGTTTTTAATTTTTTAATTTTTGATTGTTATATATATACTTATAGCAAATGATTCCATAGATTTTGTTTAAGGGAATAACGTTGCTGTATAGAAAAGATGATCTTGAAAATAAACCTATTCTATATAGTTCTAATGAATTTAGGAATAAACATGTTCTTAATTTCATTTTCTTTATTTCTGGCAATGGTCAGAGGATGCCCTGAAAAAAAGGTTCAAGGGGGATATGATTTTGTAATATATTAGGCTAGGTAAAAGTTAATATTTTTAAACTAATATAAAATAGTGTCAGAATTTATAAAAATTTGTGAAAATTTATTAAAATTTTTTTATAGTTTTCTGAGTTAAAATTGATTAATTTAAAATTTGAATTAAAAAGTAATAAATAAATTAATCATGGAAAGAAAAAAATTTTCACTAAAAAAATTGCTATGAAAGGTGCTAGCTCTATGGAGATTCTAAAAGACCAAGGAACATAGAGACTGGTTTGTTGTATTATATGAATGCCGCTACATCTATATCGATGTTGAGCCCTAGGGGTTGTAGTGTTTTAAGCCTATATATCCACTTTGTTTCTAGTTTTCTTAGTTCAAGTAATCTATTTGGTTTTGTATGTGGCACTTGGTCAATTACTTGTACCTTTAACGAACTAGGATTACTCCTATGGCAATCCAAAAAATGTTTTGGTACACTATGGTTCTCCATTTTTTCTTTAATATTGTATAGATGCTCATTTATCCTGCGTCTTATCTTTCTTTTTGTGCGCCCTATGTATAATAGGCCACATCCACATTCCAATAAATAAACTACATAAATTGAATCGCAGTTGCTTCTAAAATCTATACTGTATGTTTCTGTGGATTGGCTATTATGGAATGTGGGTGCTTTGTTTATGTGTTTGCACATATTACATCTTGATTTTCCACATTTCATGGTACCTTTCCAGTTTGTTAGCCAATTGTCCACCTTTGGACTGATTTTACTATTTGGAGCAGGTTTGATTCTACTGGGAGCTAGTATATTCTTCAAGCTCCTCCCTTTTTTATATGTGAAGGTGGGTTTTTCTTCAAGCTGTGGACCTAAAATAGGATCTGATTTTAAGATGGGCCAATGTTTGTTAATAATGTCTTCTAATTTTTTAGAACCTTGATTGTATGTGGATATAAATCTTATAGGATTGTGGTTTGTGGACAGAGATTTGATTAAATTGTTATGAAAATTGGTCCCTATTAAATTTGACTCGTTATTCGAATTAAGATTCGTCCCTCTGAAGAAAGACCTTCTGTCTTTAGCAGCTATAACTGTTTTTGCTTTATTTAGTGCCTCTTGGTTATATCCTTTATCTAAAAATTTCTTCTCTAGGATATCTGCTTCCATATTATAATCTGAATTATGTGTACAATTTCTCCTAATTCTTGAAAATTGACTCTTAGGAACATTATTTATCCAACTCTTCTTGTGCGCACTTTTTGCTTGTATGAAGCTATTGCAATCGGTGGTTTTCCTATAGTTTTTAACAGCAATTTTACCTTCTTGATCTTTAAACAAAATTAAATCTAAAAATTCTATTTTTTCTTTTGATACATTTTTTGTAAATTTTAAATTAAAATCATTACTATTTATGTGATCTATAAAATCATTAACTCTTTCTTCATCGCCCCTCCATAGAATGATGATATCGTCTATATATCTTGCATATATTAAAATATTATTAATAAAAGGGTTATTTTCCCACACATAGGTGTTCTCAAACGCATTCACATACAGATTTGCGTATGAGGGGGCAAAAGTGGTGCCCATAGCCGTCCCTCTTTTTTGTACATAAAATTTATTTTCAAAATTAAAATAATTTCTGTGTAAGATAAATTTCATACTTTCTATTAAAAATTCTATTTGGTTAGGGGGAAAGGACCAATTTGATAATTCTAACTCCACTTTCTGGATACCATTCGAATGTGGGATGCATGTATATAGTGATGCAACGTCGCATGTTAGCCAAATCATATCTTCTTCCCAGTTTAACCCTTCAAATTTGGTAATTACTTCTGTTGTATCTTTTAAATATGCTCTGGTAGATTTTACCAGTGGTTGCAAGAAAAAATCTACATATTTTGAAAGTTTATCTGTAATAGACCCAATCCCGGAGATAATAGGTCTACCGGGAGGGTTTTGTTGGTCCTTATGTACTTTTGGGAGGTGGTATATGATTGGTATGTTTGGTTGTGGGTTATATATATATTTGTATTCATCATCATTTAGTATCCCTTCCGTTTTTGCTTTACTTAACAGTTTGTTTAACTCTTTATTATAAATTTCAGTTGGGTCTGTTGACAACATTTCATATGTGTCTGCATCCCCTAAGAGTTTCATGGCCTCTTTTAGGTAATCTTCTCTCTTCTGGATTACTATCCCCCCTCCCTTGTCGGCCGGGCGGATAATGATTTCTCTATTATCACCTAATTTTTTGAGGGATTTCCTTTCCAGGATGCTTAAATTATCATTGTGTTTAGTAATAAAACTATTTACATCTTTAAATTGATCTTCTATCTCTTTACATATTAGTTTATTAAAAGTCGATATATAATCTCCCTGTGCTCCTACCGGATTAAAAGTTGACTTGGCTTTAAAATTTGTATGCTGGATAGTTGGTTCATTCTCATGGATGGATAAATTTGATATGTTAAAAAATTCATCATTAAAATCTTCATTGGGTAAAATATGATCAATATTTTCAAAGTTTTTTAAAATATTTAAAGTCCCTAGGTCTCCTGCTTCTAAGTATTCCTTATTTGGTCTATCTCTATATTCTGGATTTTTTAAAAAATATCTTTTTAGCGTCAGTTTTCTGACATATTTATGGATGTCAACGAACATCTCGAATTTGTTAGGTTTTGATTTAGGGGCGAAGTTTAATCCTTTTTGCAATAAAGATATGTCATTATGGTCTAGATCAATTTTGGCTAAATTAAAAATATCTTTTTTGGCCTCTCCTATTCTTTCCTTATTTTTCCTGCTAGCCTGTATGAGTTTTCCTGCTCTGTTTCCCCTTCTTCTTTTTCTAAAGATCTTTTTCTCTGTTTTGTTCTGTCCTGTTGTGGTGGATTGTGATTTCTGACCTGGTCTGGGCCTAAAAAATTAGGTGATAATAGAGAAATCATTATCCGCCCGGCCGACAAGGGAGGGGGGATAGTAATCCAGAAGAGAGAAGATTACCTAAAAGAGGCCATGAAACTCTTAGGGGATGCAGACACATATGAAATGTTGTCAACAGACCCAACTGAAATTTATAATAAAGAGTTAAACAAACTGTTAAGTAAAGCAAAAACGGAAGGGATACTAAATGATGATGAATACAAATATATATATAACCCACAACCAAACATACCAATCATATACCACCTCCCAAAAGTACATAAGGACCAACAAAACCCTCCCGGTAGACCTATTATCTCCGGGATTGGGTCTATTACAGATAAACTTTCAAAATATGTAGATTTTTTCTTGCAACCACTGGTAAAATCTACCAGAGCATATTTAAAAGATACAACAGAAGTAATTACCAAATTTGAAGGGTTAAACTGGGAAGAAGATATGATTTGGCTAACATGCGACGTTGCATCACTATATACATGCATCCCACATTCGAATGGTATCCAGAAAGTGGAGTTAGAATTATCAAATTGGTCCTTTCCCCCTAACCAAATAGAATTTTTAATAGAAAGTATGAAATTTATCTTACACAGAAATTATTTTAATTTTGAAAATAAATTTTATGTACAAAAAAGAGGGACGGCTATGGGCACCACTTTTGCCCCCTCATACGCAAATCTGTATGTGAATGCGTTTGAGAACACCTATGTGTGGGAAAATAACCCTTTTATTAATAATATTTTAATATATGCAAGATATATAGACGATATCATCATTCTATGGAGGGGCGATGAAGAAAGAGTTAATGATTTTATAGATCACATAAATAGTAATGATTTTAATTTAAAATTTACAAAAAATGTATCAAAAGAAAAAATAGAATTTTTAGATTTAATTTTGTTTAAAGATCAAGAAGGTAAAATTGCTGTTAAAAACTATAGGAAAACCACCGATTGCAATAGCTTCATACAAGCAAAAAGTGCGCACAAGAAGAGTTGGATAAATAATGTTCCTAAGAGTCAATTTTCAAGAATTAGGAGAAATTGTACACATAATTCAGATTATAATATGGAAGCAGATATCCTAGAGAAGAAATTTTTAGATAAAGGATATAACCAAGAGGCACTAAATAAAGCAAAAACAGTTATAGCTGCTAAAGACAGAAGGTCTTTCTTCAGAGGGACGAATCTTAATTCGAATAACGAGTCAAATTTAATAGGGACCAATTTTCATAACAATTTAATCAAATCTCTGTCCACAAACCACAATCCTATAAGATTTATATCCACATACAATCAAGGTTCTAAAAAATTAGAAGACATTATTAACAAACATTGGCCCATCTTAAAATCAGATCCTATTTTAGGTCCACAGCTTGAAGAAAAACCCACCTTCACATATAAAAAAGGGAGGAGCTTGAAGAATATACTAGCTCCCAGTAGAATCAAACCTGCTCCAAATAGTAAAATCAGTCCAAAGGTGGACAATTGGCTAACAAACTGGAAAGGTACCATGAAATGTGGAAAATCAAGATGTAATATGTGCAAACACATAAACAAAGCACCCACATTCCATAATAGCCAATCCACAGAAACATACAGTATAGATTTTAGAAGCAACTGCGATTCAATTTATGTAGTTTATTTATTGGAATGTGGATGTGGCCTATTATACATAGGGCGCACAAAAAGAAAGATAAGACGCAGGATAAATGAGCATCTATACAATATTAAAGAAAAAATGGAGAACCATAGTGTACCAAAACATTTTTTGGATTGCCATAGGAGTAATCCTAGTTCGTTAAAGGTACAAGTAATTGACCAAGTGCCACATACAAAACCAAATAGATTACTTGAACTAAGAAAACTAGAAACAAAGTGGATATATAGGCTTAAAACACTACAACCCCTAGGGCTCAACATCGATATAGATGTAGCGGCATTCATATAATACAACAAACCAGTCTCTATGTTCCTTGGTCTTTTAGAATCTCCATAGAGCTAGCACCTTTCATAGCAATTTTTTTAGTGAAAATTTTTTTCTTTCCATGATTAATTTATTTATTACTTTTTAATTCAAATTTTAAATTAATCAATTTTAACTCAGAAAACTATAAAAAAATTTTAATAAATTTTCACAAATTTTTATAAATTCTGACACTATTTTATATTAGTTTAAAAATATTAACTTTTACCTAGCCTAATATATTACAAAATCATATCCCCCTTGAACCTTTTTTTCAGGGCATCCTCTGACCATTGCCAGAAATAAAGAAAATGAAATTAAGAACATGTTTATTCCTAAATTCATTAGAACTATATAGAATAGGTTTATTTTCAAGATCATCTTTTCTATACAGCAACGTTATTCCCTTAAACAAAATCTATGGAATCATTTGCTATAAGTATATATATAACAATCAAAAATTAAAAAATTAAAAACATAAATAATCTTGTCTATACGTTTAGAAAAGAATAGTCATCCAGTTAACAATCCTCTATTTATATATTTAAATTTCCCAATCTACATATAACTTTAAAGTCATTCTAAAATTAAAATTAATAAGGACAGAACTCTACAAGTTTTTAAATTTTTATTTTTTTACCCTATCCTTCATAACGTCAATTTTTATTATAAGTTTATATGTTCAAGTTTAGGCTCAGTATAGAAATCCTCATCAGGGCTATATATCAGTTATATACACTAATAAAACTTATGAAAGATCGTTTATAACCCTCAATGTGATAATTAGGGGTCCCAGAGATAGTATTTTAAACACACAATGCATACCCGTATTTTAGCCTTATAATATGTTTTATTATACAATATATCTGTGGTTGTAACAAATGAGAATACTTTAGGTCTGTTTGTCCGTTCTCTGTATATGCCTTACATGTATGTATCATGGTTGTTTTCTGTGTTTAATATTCGATATGTCCTCCACATGAAACTCTGCATTAAGCATAGTGATTGCACCTAATGGAGTATAACACACGAGCTTTTAACCCCAATCCGGGACTTTCCGATATGCGCTCACACCTTCCAGTAACGATTGGACAAAGAGCGCACACCTCTAACCTGATTGGTTAACACGCCTTTAAAACAAACAGGCGCCTGTTTAAATCTACTCTGCCTTTGAAAAAGCCCGACCGGAGTCGGGGGAAACGCGTCAGGCATCTAAAACCAAACAAAGACTTTATGGGAAAGCATTTATAAAGTACTGTTGGCTACCAGTGTCACTAGAGTTTTGGGTGACAGGATCCGGAACACCGCCGCCCAATTGCTCTCATTGTGAACGGAGAGGAGAAGAACATCAAATTCCCGGTGCCACAGGTGCTGCGATAATCCCAGGAGCATATGCTCTCAATGCACATTTTGTTTTTAATCTAGTAAGTGTTTCTAACTGTGTGTCTATTATTCATAATAAAAACTCTACACTTGAATTGTGCCTTGTGCGCCTGTCTTTTCTTCCTTTTATTTCATGTAACTACATCTGAGCCGAGACCAGTGGGATTGCTGGCTGGGAACAGGCGGCACTTTCAGCGGCACTGCAATCAAAATAGAATTGCTTTCTGTATGGTTCATTTGAACGTTATCCCTCACCAATTCAGGATCATCTGCAAAATATAAGAAAACTCTCTGTTTTAACACTCAAGGTACCGTCCCAATCCTAATAGAATTCTAAAAACTGTTTACTCTAAGTCTAAATGTGACCGGGGACTAAAATTATAAAATCCCATTTTATGACTGTGATTACATCTATGGACTTTTGATAAACACAAATTTCCAGTTTTGTCTATTAGGGTATAATCTCATCATTTATTTACAACATCTTGTTTTTCATTTATAGTATTATTGTTATCATTATGTTTCTTAATTTTCGTTTTCTTTTTTAACATTTTTTCAACTTCAGAAGTTTTTAAAATCCCCAGTTTTAAATTGCTTACTTAGCTTTTTATTATATTTAAAGGTGTTTTTATTGCTAGACAAATTTCCATTATACCGTCATAGTGGTATCAATAAATAGATAATAATCAATAAGAAAATTGGTTTCAGAACATAAGCGCATAAAATCACAAACAGTGGGCTGTATATCTCTGTATATCTATGTCTTTTGTCATTGGGTTACCCTATGTGTTCAGCTAGCCCCCAGTAGTGCATTGCTGCTCCTTCAGAAAAGGATACCAAGAGAAAGAAGCACATTTGATAATAAAAATAAATTGGAAAGATGTTATGTACAGTGAAGTTTTAGGTATTTCTTTAAATCTGATATTTTTATATTCTTTAATTTGGACAGTTCTCCCTATAAGATGGCCAACGAGGTTAGTGATTGTTCCAAGCTTCAATAGCCCCGATAGAGAATGCTCTTATTATTAAACACATTGGAAAGTATAGTAGACCATCATGGGACAATGCAAGTTAGCCACCAAGGAAAATATACCATTTTAAACAACCTGCTAGTAGAACCATCACCAGTCAGCCAAAGGAACTACATTTGATGTTTGTAGGTCTATAAAAGGACATCAAAATCAAAATTAAACTTTTATGACTCAGAGTATACACATCTATTATAAAAAAAACTGTTATCAAATCGACTTAAATCTCTAGGTCTCCTTTTAAAGAACAAAAAGAACAGCGCAATCACGACTCAAAGGTAAAACTGATTAATTACTCAATCGCACATATGACAGATACTTAAAGTAACTACAAAATTACAAGCACATAACCATAAAGTCTGATCCCTGAAGGTCCTGTAACTTCTCTGGTATCCATCTCCAAGACACTGGATGGTGCCGGCAGAGGTGTAACTAGAAACCACAGGGCCCAGGTGCAAGAATCTAAGAAGGCCCCCCCCCCCAAAAAAGTGAATTTGATACATATATTTTTATTTTTTATTTTTACATTTAACACAGAACATACATATGAATCAGATTACATGTCTACAAAAGGAGGTACCCTGTGCACACAGTCTGTGAGATGGTCTGACCCCCCATTACTGTATATAGTGACACTGTTTAACCCACCAGTAATGTATATAGTGAGTCAGTGACACAGTCTGTAATCTGCCGGTGAGATGGCTGGCCTGCCCCTACCCGCCCCAGTACTTTATAAAGTGACCACCGTAGTCTGTGACATGGTCCAGCCCCCCATACTGTATATAGTGGTACTGTATAGACTGACACTGTTTACCCCCCGCCCCCCATGCTGTAGTAACAAGTAATTTGCTGGTTCCACAAACATACACACACATACATGCATAAATACACACACAGTCACATACATACATACACACATAAACACACACACATAAACACCAATGGGTAAAACATAAACACTACCCCCTGTAGTCAGAGACATTAGTGAAGCATCATGTCACACTCACATGATATCAGTGCAGGCAGTGGCAGGTCAACATTTTTTATTGTTAAATTTTTTTTAAATTATTTTTTTAAGATGGGCCCCCACCCTTGGGGGCCCAGTCGCAATTGCGAACTCTGCACCCCCTGTAGTTTCGCCCCTGGGCGCCGGTCTCTATCAACATCCGATAATGTTTGCCAGTGAGGTATGGTGGCCATTGTAAGACAAAAGAACCAACATGTTTTGCTCTTCTTTTGAAGAACCATTTCAAGGGATAAAGTTGTCTGTTTTGTTGAAACAAATCTTCTCTCCATGGAGAATACAGAGGTAGGCTCAGGAAAGTATATGAGTCTAATATTATTACAAAAAATTGGTACAAATACCACTGTCATATAGTGCTCAAGAGACGTGCACGTTCCTAAGCCTACCTCTGTATTCTATCATGGAAAGAGGGTGGCTAAATCTTAAAGGGATCGAAACGTTAAAATTTAAATGTGCCTGGGCGCATTTCAATTTGAAATAGAAGCATTTATTCAATACACTTCCATTAACAAAAATGCTTCTAATGAAAGTTATTACTGTTTTTCTGTGGCATACGCACATATCCTGTGAGGGCCGTGCACCAGTATTCAAACACCAAGCCTGCTCAATAAGCTGGCAGTAATAATTTGTGTCATAGGACACCTGAAAAGGTGTGGTGTTTGAATAATGGTGCACGGGACCTCATAGGATATGTATGTATGCCACAAAAACACAACTTTCACTAGAAGAATTTTTGCTAATGGAAGTACTGTACATTGCAAAACACTTCTATTTAATATTTACATACACCCATGCATACCTCAATTTTGAACATTCTATCCCTTTAGGAAAGGATACTAAGAGAAGGAAATAACCTTCATAACATAAGTAAGGTTTATTTGTTTTGTAACTTTACACCTAATTAAAACTTAATTATGAATTTAAAGCACAAACCTCTTGGGTTTCAATCTCTCTGTAGTTTTCAGTTGAGTCCAGTTATAAGGTATCACACCCTTCAACAAACTGTAAAACTAGTGGGGCAACCAGTAATTTTATTCTACAATTAATAAAAACAAACTAGTTAACCTAGGATTGCTGTGTCAGACATATTTTCTTGGAAATGCTGCAGTGAAAGTCATGAATAGTGCTGTCCAGCATCGCTATTCATAAGCTGTCAAGAAGTATAATGCTTCCTCCACCCTGCACACCCTGCAGTATGCCAAAGTTACAATCCTACTTAAACCCCATTGGTTGCCACAAATCACTTTGCATTATGGGGGAGTTTTCTGGCAGACAATGGAGTTAAACAATTTTAACCATTTTTTTTTCTTTCATTTTTCACTTAAATTGTGACATGTTTGGAAGAATTAGATTTGACCTGAATAATATATGATATCCCTAGTTTCAAGCTCAATATCTGAGAAACGAACAAAACTCTCAACATGTGTGAGTTATGTAAAATAAAGTCCGTTTGTCTTCGTCTACACTAGAAACACTAAATAATTCATTTTTCATTTGTTCTATTTTTCTTTTATAAGGCACAACTCGGCTTTTGTTTTTGAAGAAAATTAATTTTGTTTGTTTGTGTCTTTAGTTTTGCAATCAATAAAGAATAGCACTATATTGAGTACAATTTGAGACACCTTCAGACCATCTCAGTTTTGTTTTAGACAAAATCAATAATATCACAAGCTTAGATTGATTATAAACTCCATCACATAACTTCTTTTGCCTTTCATACTTTTAAAATGATGCTGCTTTGGATTTCAATCGGAAAAGGAAATAATAAATATTCTGTTATAAAGAAATGTTACCCAAAATTATAGTCCAGTGTTGATTAAAAGAGCCCTATAGCTAAGGGATTTAAAGGGACAGTAAAGTACAAATTTAACTTCCAAGATTCCACTTTCCTAATTACTTTTATGATCTAATTTGCTTCATTCTCTTGATATTCTTTTAAAAAAAGCATACCTACAGTAGATACACAAAGGAGCAGTAATAAACTACTGGGAGTCAGCTAGTAATTGGTGGTTGGCTCGCCAAATATGTTCAGCTAGCTCTCAGTAGTCCATTGCTGCTCCTTTATCAACGGATACCAAAAGAATTAAGCAAATTTCAAAATAGAAGTAAATTGGGATGTTGGGTGCTTTATCTGAGTCATGAACAAAACATTACGAATTTCCTCTCCCTTTAAAAATGTAGAAAGTGCTTGACGGGAGTGACAGTTCATAGAGGAGAATCTACTGGAAAAGGAATAACAACATACATGTCAACCAAGAAAGACTGTGTTTATTGGTCATTGTGTAGGCACCAATCAGTAACAAGTTCCCAGATCCTGAGTAAATTGGAAAGTTGTTTAAAATGGAATGCTATATCTGAATCATGAAAGAAAATGTTAAGGTTTAATTTCCCTTTAAATGTATTTGTATATTGTGACATGTTTGGAAGAATTAGATTTGACCTGAATAATATATGATATCCCTAGTTTCAAGCTCAATATCTGAGAAACGAACGAAACTCTCAACATGTGTGAGTTGTGACAGTTCATAGAGGAGAATCTACTGGAAAAGGAATAACTACATACATGTCAACCAAGAAAGACTGTGTTTATTGGTCATTGTGTAGGCACCAATCAGTAACAAGTTCCCAGATCCTGAGTAAATTGGAAAGTTGTTTAAAATGGAATGCTATATCTGAATCATGAAAGAAAATGTTAAGGTTTAATTTCCCTTTAAATGTATTTGTATTAAAGGGACACTCAAGTCAAAATTAAACGATTCAGAAAGAGCACACCATTTTAAGAATCTTTCCAAATTTACTTCAATTTTCAAATCTTTTTATATGCACACTTTTTGAGACACCAGTTCCTACTGAGCATGTGCTCAAGTTCACAGGGTATACGTATACTATTCTGTGATTGGCTGAGTAAGTGTTACTGAATTGTCTTTTTTTTATGCACTTGTTAATTATGCAATTCTTCTGTATTTATGACTTTGCATTCACTGTAAACTGTAGTGATGTTCACAGTTCAACACTAACATTGGTATTCTATTTCACAATGCTGGAAAGCCATAAATGTGTAATATTTTTAAATCTATAAAACATTTCCAAAATGATCAGAACACAAACAGGAGAAGAGACACAGAGGCGCCAACATGGCCTAGTTCCGTCAGGCAGATGGATATATAAACATTAATAAAGGAGAATGGGTACTCACAAATGCAGCACACTCAATAGTGGTGGTGGGGCAGGCTGGAACTTAACAGTGGTCCACAGAGGCGTAACTAGAAACCACAGGGCCCAGGTGCAAGAATCTAAGAAGGGCCCCCCACCCACCCCCCTACCTAACCCCCAAAAAAGTGAATTTGATACATATATTTATTTATTTTTTACATTTAACACAGAAAGAAAAATGTGAATCAGATTGCATGTCTGCAAAAGGAGGTACCCTGTGCCCACAGTCTGTGATATGGTCTGATCCCCTATTACTGTATATAGTGACACTGTTTAACCCCCCAGTACTGTATATAGTGAGTTAGTGACACAGTCTGTAATCTGCCTGTGAGATGGCTGGCCTGACCCTACCCACCCCAGTACTTTATAAAGTGACCACAATAGTCTGTGACATGGTCTAGCCCCCCTGTACTGTATATAGTGGTACTGTATAGTGACACTGTTTACCCTTCCCCCCCCCATGCTGTAGTAACAAGGTCTTTAATTTGCTGGTTCCACAAACATACACACACACACACACACACATACATGCATAAATACACACACAGTCACATACATACATACACACATACACACACACCAATGAGTAAAACAGAAACACTAACCCCTATAGTCAGAGACACTAGTAAAGCATCATGTCACACTCTTATGATATCAGTGCAGGCAGTGGCAGGTCAACGTTTTTTATTGAAAAAAAATATATATATATTTTTTTTTTAAGCTGGGCCCCCACCCTCAGGGGCCCAGTCGCAGCTGCGACCTCTGCAACCCCTGTAGTTTCACCCCTGGTGGTCCGGCTCAATGTCAAAGGCACGCTGGGCACAATAGATCAGAGCTTAGCAGAAATACATCACAGGTGCCTATGAAGGGTTACAAAAGAAGAGCTACCAATGCCTAGTACAGTCAAATCAGATGTGAAGATGATATAAAGTCACACTTACAATAGGTGCTGCACCTCCAGGTGCAATATTAGCAAGCAGAGACCTCTTAGTCGCCCAGCAGACCACTCTCTGGGCAAATGGGATCCTCACCAAACTCCAAAAACCGGCGTGAAGGTATACCAAACGACAGCAAGTATATCATAAAAACATATAGCTTTTTATTAAAAACAAAGCAACGCGTTTCTCAGCCTCTCAGGGGCTGTTTCCTCAGGCTATTCAGTGTGGAAATGATTGATACACTTGCTATTTAACACAGCTGTCCTAATCAACAATTGGTTAATTGGTAACTATGCACAGCTATGTGTGAGATACCATTGCTAGGGTCGCCATGGTAACTAGTGTAAACTCTGATCAAGGTAAACCACAAAATGTTATTGGATACCGAAGCTATCATGTCGACCCCACATCAGCAATAATAGTGACCATGCATACATATATAGGCATTAAAAATACATGTGAACATTAAAAACACATAAAAGCATATAATAATACTAAAATCTATACAAACAAACTGTATACAAATCCAAAATAACAATAAATGGATCATCTGTGCAAAAATATATGTATACATATACAAAAAATAGGGCCCCATACATATAAGATCTCATTAGTGATGAAACATTGACCCGTCATGAGACATATACACACACTCAGAAAGTAACATCAAATCATGCAAGTAAATGTGTATGTAAGTGTAAGGTATCCTTCAATGTGTATGCCAGAACACTGACTCATTACTATTTTAAATACATTTATATTCTAACATTGGTATATATACCTATATAAAATCAAGCCAATAATAAATATCATCTTGGAGAGGTATGATGGATATGATTCATTGAAAGTAACTGTTACTGTTAACGACACCTACCATATAAATAGTGATAGCTTAAGCAAGCTATGGCGACGATGCATAGTTCCATTTTTTCCTAATTTTCTTCCAGAGCACACACAGGTGACACAACCATAAAAACATAATTTAGTAGTAGAAAATACCTGCGTATTCAGTATATCGAGAACACATCAAATATCCGTTCATTTTTGCTAATAAAACGTTCTCTACAATTCATGATTTTATGAGCTAAAGGTATTTGCATCTTCAGGCAACCCTTGTGTATACATACAGGTGGCCCTTGTTTTACAACGGTTCAATTTACACCAATTCAGAATAACAACCTTTTTTCCAGTCATGTGACTGCTATTGAAAAGCATTGAGAAGCAGTGCATTTATTAAAATAGCCAGTAGGTGGAGCTGTCCGCTTGTGTTGCAGCAAAGCAAGCTGAAATTAATCAGTTTAACCAGACCTGAGCTATCGAGCAGATTTCAAAGGAACAAGATCTTCCTGTCTATAAATCAGTCCAGATTGGAATGCATAGAAACAATTGTTTGCAGAAAAATGCAAGTGAAGTCTGTGTTGTGTGATTATTTTATTAGGTTTATAATGCTGTTTAGCAAATGTTTTTTTTCATTTAACTTAGTTTAATTATATATTCTGTGTTGTGTGATTATTTTATTAGGTTTATAATGCTGTTTAGCATTTAAAGTCTTAATTTCAAAGCTTTAAAAATAATATATTAGGTGTTACTTATGACAATTTTGAGAGGGGCCTGGAACCAATCTCCATCACTTCCCATTGAATTACATTATAAACTGGGTTTCAATTTACAACGGTTTCGATTTACAACCATTCCTTCTGGAACCTAACCCCGGCGTAAACTGAGGGCTACCTGTATAACTATGTGTATACATATAACTATGTATATGCATATAACTACAGTATGTGTATACATATAACTATGTGTATGCATATGTGTAAGCATATAACTATGTGTATACATATAACTATATGTATACATATAAACTATATATATGCATATAACTATATGTATACATATAAACTATGTGTATACATATAACTATGTGTATACATATAACTATGTGTATGCATATGTGTAAGCATATAACTATGTGTATACATATAACTATGTGTATACATATAACTATGTGTAAGCATATAACTATGTATATGCATAT
The DNA here is from genome assembly GCF_027579735.1 of Bombina bombina. NCBI lineage: Eukaryota > Metazoa > Chordata > Amphibia > Anura > Bombinatoridae > Bombina > Bombina bombina. The sequence goes on along the minus strand of NC_069505.1, from coordinate 142,309,864 downwards.
AACTATATGTATACATATAAACTATGTGTATACATATAACTATGTGTATACATATAACTATGTGTATGCATATGTGTAAGCATATAACTATGTGTATACATATAACTATGTGTATACATATAACTATGTGTATACATATAACTATGTGTATACATATAACTATGTGTATACATATAACTATGTGTATACATATAACTATGTGTATGCATATAACTATGTGTATACATATAACTATGTGTATACATATAACTATGTATATGCATATAACTATATGTATACATATAACTATGTGTATGCATATAACTATGTGTATACATATAACTATGTGTATGCATATAACTATGTGTATACATATAACTATGTGTATGCATATAACTATATGTATACATATAAACTATGTGTATACATATAACTATGTGTATACGATTAACTGTGTATGCATATAACTATGTGTATACATATAACTATGTGTATGCATATAACTATATGTATACATATAAACTATGTGTATGCATATAACTATGTGTATGCATATAACTATGTGTATGCATATAACTATGTGTATACGATTAACTGTGTATGCATATAACTATGTGTATACATATATCTATGTGTATGCATATGTGTAAGCATATAACTTTTTGTATACATATAACTATCTGTATACATATAACTATGTGTATACGAATAACTGTGTATACATATAACTATGTGTATACATATAACTATGTGTATGCATATGTGTAAGCATATAACTTTGTGTATACATATAGCTTTGTGTATACATATAACTATGTGTATACGAATAACTGTGTATACATATAACTATGTGTATACATATATCTATGTGTATGCATATGTGTAAGCATATAACTTTGTGTATACATATAACTATGTGTATGCATATGTGTAAGCATATAACTATGTGTATGCATATAACTATGTGTATACATATATCTATGTGTATGCATATGTGTAAGCATATAACTTTTTGTATACATATAACTATGTGTATACATATAACTATGTGTATACATATAACTATGTGTATACATATAACTATCTGTATACATATAACTATGTGTATACATATAACTATGTGTATACGATTAACTGTGTATGCATATAACTATGTGTAAACATATAACTATGTGTATACGAATAACTGTGTATGCATATAAATATGTGTATACATATAACTATGTGTATGCATATGTGTAAGCATATAACTTTGTGTATACATATAACTATGTGTATACATATAACTATGTGTATACATATAACTATGTGTATACATATAACTATGTGTATACATATAACTATGTGTATACATATAACTATGTGTATGCATATGTGTAAGCATATAACTATGTGTATACATATAACTATGTGTATACATATAACTATGTGTATACATATAACTATGTGTATACATATAACTATGTGTATACATATAACTATGTGTATACATATAACTATGTGTATACATATAACTATGTGTATACATATAACTATGTGTATGCATATGTGTAAGCATATAACTATGTGTATACATATAACTATGTGTATACATATAACTATGTGTATACATATAACTATGTGTATACATATAACTATGTGTATACATATAACTATGTGTATGCATATGTGTAAGCATATAACTATGTGTATACATATAACTATGTGTATACATATAACTATGTGTATACATATAACTATGTGTATACATATAACTATGTGTATACATATAACTATGTGTATACATATAACTATGTGTAAGCATATAACTATGTGTATACATATAACTATGTGTATACATATAACTATGTGTATGCATATGTGTAAGCATATAACTATGTGTATACATATAACTATGTGTATACATATAACTATGTGTATACATATAACTATGTGTATGCATATGTGTAAGCATATAACTATGTGTATACATATAACTATGTGTATACATATAACTATGTGTATACATATAACTATGTGTATGCATATGTGTAAGCATATAACTTTGTGTATACATATAACTATGTGTATACATATAACTATGTGTATACATATAACTATGTGTATACATATAACTATGTGTATACATATAACTATGTGTATACATATAACTATGTGTATGCATATGTGTAAGCATATAACTATGTGTATGCATATAACTATGTGTATGCATATAACTATGTGTATACATATAACTATGTGTATACATATAACTATGTGTATACATATAACTATGTGTATACATATAACTATGTGTATACCTATAACTATGTGTATACATATAACTATGTGTATACATATAACTATGTGTATACATATAACTATGTGTATACGAATAACTGTGTATGCATATAAATATGTGTATACATATAACTATGTGTATATGAATAACTGTGTATGCATATAAATATGTGTATACATATAACTATGTGTATGCATATGTGTAAGCATATAACTATGTGTATACATATAACTATGTGTATGCATATGTGTAAGCATATAACTATGTGTAAGCATATAACTATGTGTAAGCATATAACTATGTGTAAGCATATAACTATGTGTAAGCATATAACTATGTGTAAGCATATAACTATGTGTAAGCATATAACTATGTGTAAGCATATAACTATGTGTATGCATATAACTATATGTATACATATAAACTATGTGTATACATATAACTATGTGTAAGCATATAACTATGTGTAAGCATATAACTATGTGTAAGCATATAACTATGTGTATGCATATAACTATGTGTATGCATATAACTATGTGTATACATATAACTATGTGTATACATATAACTATGTGTATACATATAACTATGTGTATACATATAACTATGTGTATACCTATAACTATGTGTATACATATAACTATGTGTATACATATAACTATGTGTATACATATAACTATGTGTATACGAATAACTGTGTATGCATATAAATATGTGTATACATATAACTATGTGTATACGAATAACTGTGTATGCATATAAATATGTGTATACATATAACTATGTGTATGCATATGTGTAAGCATATAACTATGTGTATACATATAACTATGTGTATGCATATGTGTAAGCATATAACTATGTGTATGCATATAACTATGTGTATACATATAACTATGTGTATACATATAACTATGTGTATACATATAACTATGTGTATACATATAACTATGTGTATACATATAACTATGTGTATACCTATAACTATGTGTATACATATAACTATGTGTATACATATAACTATGTGTATACATATAACTATGTGTATACGAATAACTGTGTATGCATATAAATATGTGTATACATATAACTATGTGTATACGAATAACTGTGTATGCATATAAATATGTGTATACATATAACTATGTGTATGCATATGTGTAAGCATATAACTATGTGTATACATATAACTATGTGTATGCATATGTGTAAGCATATAACTATGTGTAAGCATATAACTATGTGTAAGCATATAACTATGTGTAAGCATATAACTATGTGTAAGCATATAACTATGTGTAAGCATATAACTATGTGTAAGCATATAACTATGTGTAAGCATATAACTATGTGTATGCATATAACTATGTGTATACATATAACTATGTGTATGCATATAACTATGTGTATACATATAACTATGTGTATACATATAACTATGTGTATGCATATAACTATGTGTATACATATAACTATGTGTATGCATATAACTATGTGTATACATATAACTATGTGTATACATATAACTATGTGTATACATATAACTATGTGTATGCATATGTGTAAGCATATAACTATGTGTATACATATAACTATGTGTATGCATATGTGTAAGCATATAACTATGTGTATACATATAACTATGTGTATGCATATGTGTAAGCATATAACTATGTGTATACATATAACTATGTGTATACATATAACTATGTGTATACATATAACTATGTGTATGCATATGTGTAAGCATATAACTATGTGTATACATATAACTATGTGTATGCATATGTGTAAGCATATAACTATGTGTATACATATAACTATGTGTATACATATAACTATGTGTATACATATAACTATGTGTATACATATAACTATGTGTATGCATATAACTATGTGTATACATATAACTATGTGTATACATATAACTATGTGTATACATATAACTATGTGTAAGCATATAACTATGTGTATGCATATAACTATGTGTATACATATAACTATGTGTATGCATATAACTATGTGTATGCATATAACTATGTGTATGCACGCATATAACTATGTGTATGCATATAACTATGTGTATACATATAACTATGTGTATACATATAACTATGTGTATGCATATAACTATGTGTATACATATAACTATGTGTATACGAATAACTGTGTATACATATAAATATGTGTATACATATAACTATGTGTATGCATATGTGTAAGCATATAACTTTGTGTATACATATAACTATCTGTATACATATAACTATGTGTATACGAATAACTGTGTATACATATAACTATGTGTATACATATATCTATGTGTATGCATATGTGTAAGCATATAACTTTTTGTATACATATAACTATGTGTATACATATAACTATGTGTATACATATAACTATGTGTATACATATAACTATGTATATGCATATAACTATATGTATACATATAAACTATGGCCTAGATTTAGAGTTCGGCGGTAGCCGTCAAAACCAGCGTTAGAGGCTCCTAACGCTGGTTTTGGGCGCCCGCTGGTATTTGGAGTCAGTGATTAAAGGGTCTAACGCTCACTTTTCAGCCGCGACTTTTCCATACCGCAGATCCCCCTACGCCATTTGCGTAGCCTATCTTTTCAATGGGATCTTTCTAACGCTGGTATTTAGAGTCGTTTCTGCAGTGAGCGTTAGAGCTCTAACGACAAGATTCCAGCCGCCTGAAAATAGCAGGAGTTAAGAGCTTTCTGGCTAACGCCGGTTTATAAAGCTCTTAACTACTGTACCCTAAAGTACACTAACACCCATAAACTACCTATGTACCCCTAAACCGAGCTCCCCCCACACCGCCGCCACTCGATTAAAATTTTTAACCCCTAATCTGCCGACCGCCACCTACGTTATACTTATGTACCCCTAATCTGCTGCCCCTAACCCCGCCGACCCCTGTATTATATTTATTCACCCCTAACCTGCCCCCCACAACGTCGCCGCCAGCTACTTACAATAATTAACCCCTAATCTTCCGACCGCAAATCGCCGCCACCTACGTTATCCCTATGTACCCCTAATCTGCTGCCCTAACACCGCCGACCCCTATATTATATTTATTAACCCCTAATCTGCCCCCCTCAACGTCGCCGACACCTGCCTACACTTATTAACCCCTAATCTGCCGAGCGGACCTGAGCGCTACTATAATAAAGTTATTAACCCCTAATCCGCCTCACTAACCTTATCATAAATAGTATTAACCCCTAATCTGCCCTCCCTAACATCGCCTACACCTACCTTCAATTATTAACCCCTAAACTTCCGATCGGAGCTCACCGCTATTCTAATAAATGTATTAACCCCTAAAGCTAAGTCTAACCCTAACACTAACACCCCCCTAAGTTAAATATAATTTACATCTAACGAAATTAATTAACTCTTATTAAATAAATTATTCCTATTTAAAGCTAAATACTTACCTGTAAAATAAATCCTAATATAGCTACAATATAAATTATAATTATATTATAGCTATTTTAGGATTAATATTTATTTTACAGGCAACTTTGTAATTATTTTAACCAGGTACAATAGCTATTAAATAGTTAAGAACTATTTAATAGTTACCTAGTTAAAATAATAACAAATTTACCTGTAAAATAAATCCTAACCTAAGTTATAATTAAACCTAACACTACCCTATCAATAAAATAATTAAATAAACTACCTACAATTACCTACAATTAACCTAACACTACACTATCAATAAATTAATTAAATAAACTACCTACAATTAACCTAACACTACACTATCAATAAATAAATTAAACACAATTGCTACAAATAAATACAATTAAATAAACTAGCTAAAGTACAAAAAATAAAAAAGAACTAAGTTACAGAAAATAAAAAAATATTTACAAACATAAGAAAAAGATTACAACAATTTTAAACTAATTACACCTACTCTAAGCCCCCTAATAAAATAACAAAGCCCCCCAAAATAAAAAATTCCCTACCCTATTCTAAATTAAAAAGGTTACAAGCTCTTTTACCTTACCAGCCCTGAACAGGGCCCTTTGCGGGGCATGCCCCAAGAATTTCAGCTCTTTTGCCTGTAAAAGAATAAATACAATACCCCCCCCCCAACATTACAACCCACCACCCACATACCCCTAATCTAACCCAAACCCCCCTTAAATAAACCTAACACTAAGCCCCTGAAGATCTTCCTACCTTGTCTTCACCATCCAGGTATCACCGATCCGTCCTGGCTCCAAGATCTTCATCCAACCCAAGCGGGGGTTGGCGATCCATAATCCGGTCCAGAAGAGGCTCCAAAGTCTTCCTCCTATCCGGCAAGAAGAGGACATCCGGACCGGCAAACATCTTCTCCAAGCGGCATCTTCGATCTTCTTCCATCCGGTGCGGAGCGGGTCCATCTTGAAGCAGGCGACGCGGATCCATCCTCTTCTTCCGATGTCTCCCGACTAATGACGGTTCCTTTAAGGGACGTCATCCAAGATGGCGTCCCTCGAATTCCGATTGGCTGATAGGATTCTATCAGCCAATCGGAATTAAGGTAGGAATTTTCTGATTGGCTGATGGAATCAGCCAATCAGAATCAAGTTCAATCCGATTGGCCGATCCCATCAGCCAATCAGATTGAGCTCGCATTCTATTGGCTGATCGGAACAGCCAATAGAATGCGAGCTCAATCTGATTGGCTGATTGGATCAGCCAATCGGATTGAACTTGATTCTGATTGGCTGATTCCACCATGTTAGGGTGTTAGGTGCAGACGTAGGAAGTGTTTCCCCATAGGAATCAATGGGGCTGCGTTAGGAGCTGAACGCTGCTTTTTTGCAGGTGTTAGGTTTTTTTTCAGCTCAAACAGTCCCATTGTTTCCTATGGGAGAATCGTGCACGAGCACGTTTTTGAGGCCGGCCGCGTCCGTAAGCAACTCTGGTATCGAGAGTTGCTTTTGCGGTAAAAATGCTCTACGCTCCTTTTTTGGAGCCTAACGCAGCATTTGTTTTAACTCTCGATACCAGAGTTAAATTTATGGTGCGGCCAGAAAAAAGCCCGCGGAGCGTTAACAGCCCTTTTACCGCCGAACTCCAAATCTAGGCCTATGTGTATACATATAACTATCTGTATACATATAACTATGTGTATACATATAACTATGTGTATACGATTAACTGTGTATGCATATAACTATGTGTAAACATATAACTATGTATATGCATATAACTACAGTATGTATATGCAT